>NC_136363.1:15745000-15952500 GCF_037039965.1 Doryrhamphus excisus
ATAGGACGGGATGTGAAGCTGCGTCAGGCACACTTGGAATGAGCCTCCTGGGACCTTCTGCTGGCTCACAATAACTCGCCGTATGTTCTTGCTCACAATGTGTTTGAGAGTGAATAAAGTGCATTTTCGAACAATGGTTGTGTGTGCCAAGCAATAAAGCACATCACACTAAATGCGTTCCATAAGTGCCAAAACCCTAACCCTTAACCTAACCTTAACCCTAACTCTAACCCTAACCCTAACTCTAACCCTAACCCTAACCCTAACCCTAGCCCTAGCCCTAGCCCTAGCCCGAGCCCGAGCCCGAGCCCTAACCCTAACCCTAACCCTAACCCTAACCCTAACCCTAACCCTAACCCTAGCCCTAGCCTTAACCCTAACCCTGCCCTAACCCTATAACCCTCAACCCTAACCCTAGCCCTCGCCCTAACCCTAACCCTAACACTCACCCTTCTTCTCTGAGCGTGTGGAGTGCTTTTTTGGACGTGGCACAAATGTGCCATATATGGAGAAATTTTGAACCACAAAGCCTATAGCTTGCTTGAAATACATTATCACAGCGAGTGAAACACTTTGTCTCAAAGTCCACAGTGGTGCTTCTTAGCCATGTGAACCTGCTGCACATACGTATGAAGGGATACGAAGCACGAAGCTTCGTCAGGCACACTTGGAATGAGCCTCCTGGCACCTTCCGCTGGCTCGCAGTGGGCCGCTGTAACGTCCTTTGCTCAAAATTTTTTTCAGAGCGAAAACACTGCATTTTTAAACAATGGTTGTGTGTGCCACGCAATGAAGCACACCACACTAACTGTGCCCCACAAGTGCCAAAATGCTCTTCGGGGGCCTTCTTGGAGCGAGTGTAACCCTGCTTTTTGGGACCTGGCGCACATGCGCTACATATGGAGAAAAATTTCACCACACAGACTATAGCTTGCTGAAAATACATTATCAGTGCGAGTGAAACACTTTGTCTCATTTTTGCTCTAACTGCTTAAGGAAACTCCTTGTACGTCGAGGCGAGTTCCTGGTGGGTGTTGAGTCGAGGGTGGGAGTGATCAACACACAAACCAAGATAGAACAATATATTCCTGACACCACAAACCTAATTCGGAGGTCTGGGCTTATCACACTCCCTGAAGTTGGTCTTAGATTAGCTGCAGCTGCAAAAAGCCCCTTCTCTCCCCGCCCGGCTTTTTTTACATATTCAGATTGTGCAGATGCAGCATCGGCTGGCCAATAAGAAGTTGCCTCAGCCCAGGACAGCGGCAGATGTTGTCCAGACGCAGAAGGGTCCCCCAAATCCTCGTGCTGGTGACCTCCTGACCTGTAAACAAACTACAAGAGATATCTCCCCTATCCCATAACTCATGGGATAGTGCAAAGCATGTCTGCTTTGCACAGGCACTCTTTGTTCCATATCTGTGTGTAACTAAACCAGTAAACGGGTTATAATAAAGTAATCAGTCTGATGTGTTCCGCGTGTTGTGGGTGTATTAAGCCAAACTGTGAAATGAGTATAATAAACTAAAACAACATAATGAATAATCAATCACCTTCATTCCCCCTCATGGCCTCAACAGAGGCCACACAAGAAACACAACCCTCAAGGTAAGAGAAGCAACGAGACACACTCCGATCTTGGTTTTATTCAACAGGAATCGGACGGTCCTCCAAACAGCTAATCGAGTCCCCCTCAGGATCTTCCCGGAGACGGACCAGCTGGTACTGACCCCGTACGTCCCCGAAGAGCCCCAAGGTGACTTTCTCGATCAGGCATCTTAAACAGGGAATGCAACAACAGACAAACAGGCAAACACTCCCAGAAGGAGCAAGCAAACAAACCCTGCACTGAAAATGCCAGAAACTAGTTCTTTCCACTTACCAAAGTAGCTCATCCATCGGTCCCACGGGCTGGTATCCACACCTGAGTATTCTTTAGCTGAGCTAAAGCGATCATGGTGCACACACCACCCTTTTCTGCCAATAGCATGTCAACTGCCATGCAAGTCTGGAAGGCCATCAGAGAAGTAGCCTGCAACTGTTCACTAACTGCTCTGAATGCTTCTTCAGTTTGATTAGAGAGACGCTGAATGTTATAATGCAGATAATTAATCACTTCGGTATTATGGTTAATGGAAATCCAAGGGATGATTCTAGGTATCCCTCTGGGACGCCACGAGGGATACCTAGGGCGTCAATGTACGTTGGGTTGGGGGTGTCTAACCAGGGTGAGGTTGACACACTTCGTCTGGTCCTCAGGGCGTCCGGTGGCATGAGGTGAGACCCTACGGAAGTAGTGCATATTGCTACTTCCGTACTTCCACATCAACTGAATACTGTCATTGGAAGAAGGAACGAAATCGGGGCACAAACACCAGTCATGTCGGTAACCTATCACTCACGCCGGGTCCACCGCACCACCACCAGAGGTCAGCTGAGGATCGGCCGGAAGAAGGCATCCACCTGTAAGGTAGAATTACACCAAGAGGTATTAATCGGGAACCTGTGGAAACGGTAATGCACGTAAATTTACCTTTTGCCACTGTGCTGCTGAATATGGGCTTACCTTTGACCTCTGTAACCTTGGGGTTGCGCTATGGCGAATGGCCTCCAATTATCCGAGGCTGCTTCTGGACCAGTGGAGGGACACAAGGCACTCGGCGGGAATTACAACGGGAACTATTCGTATTAAGGGGCACGCTCCCCAGGCAACCTAAACAGTCTGTTTTCCTTGTTTTAGCTTGTTCCACCATTAAAAGCCAATTGTTAAACTGTCCCGAAATACCTGTCGAGAGGACGAACGAGGTGTCCACCAGGTTCCCACTTATCGCCCTCAGACCCCAGCGTACCGATTGCACTTCGTACCCATTGGCCAGTCCAGGGTCACCTCTCGCCCGCAGGCAGCTGGGATAGGCTCTAGCCCCGACCATTGGGGGATTAAGCGGTACAGAAAATAGATAGATGGATCATTCAAAGCCTACAATTCTGTCAAATGTTATGGTGGAAATGTATTTTTGTCACAACTAAAGTGACGGTCTTCTTGGAAAATTTAGCATTTCGGTGGCTAAACAGGCCACCGAAATGGTCCCTTTGAGTGTCCAGTCAAACTATTGTCCAAAATAATTTAGATAAGGCAAACATGAGGAAAAAAAATATATACGTATATACTTTTCATAGCCCTCAGTAAGGAAAGAATAAATTTTCGCTGCAATTAACAAGTTATTTTTCTAAATTAAACACGGGAGATCAGGTGGGAAAAATCTAAACCGGAAGTGGAATCAGCTTTAAGCGCACCTGGGCGTCTGCATTAGGACACTTCCTTTTTTAGCAGGTAAGGCTGCAGACAGGTGGGATCGAAAAGGTAGTCAGAACTGCACCCCAAACCTTGCGCGAACTGGAGCTACAAAACTGAAGAGGCAGCCGGTAAGAAATTCCCCTTTAATATTAGCGCTGTGGTTTGACGCGCCCGTGCCACGTAAGGCACGGTTCTTTTTTTTGGATGAGACGGCTGCCGGTGACGCGCGCCTCACTTTAGTTATTGTTACTGGATTAAAAGTATTAACACGGTACAATTGGTTGGAAAAGTGGGATCTGGAACACCGTCGATCGCCTGTGTCGCGTAGGTGCACACGACGGCTCGCGGTGGTTCATTTAATTGGCGCCAATTGAGCTGATCAGTGAGCTTTGGGCATCGAAGGAACGCGCTATGCTCATTTCTTTGCAGTGTGCTTATATTATTTAGAGCAGGGGTGCTCACACTTTTTCAGCATGCGAGCTACTTTTAAAATGACCGAGTCAAAATGATCTACCCACTACAAAAATGCAAAACATCTATTTATTTTCAAATGTATTGAGGATTATTTGTATGTACAATGTATGTTGATGTACCTTACATAACCAAATGAGCCAATATTGCAAAACACACATAATTAACTATTAACATTTTTGTAATTACCTGAGTTTACTTTGATGACTTGCACTGAATTGAATCAGCCAGGGATGCATAGTCCGGACAGTAGCTGCTGATAGCCAGGTTAGCCAGGCAAACGCACTTCGAAAAAGACATTGTGAAAAAAAAAGTCCACCTCCCATTCCATATGGAAGTGATATGTTTTTGCCTTTTTACTTGGTCCAGCTACTTCACTCATTTTAGTGACCACAAACTTTAGCGAGGGCTTAAAATCTGACGCAATTCGCCGACTAGCTTAGCACTTTGCATCGTTGTTTACTCATGAGCGGTGACCTAAAGGTCAAAATTCAGTTGTCATCTGATTGGTTGTCCTGTATGTCAATCAAGTAACGGGGATGGATGATAGGCTGACATCGTAAGTTCTGCTGCACTTAGAGACGTTGTTTGATTTGATTGGTCACCCGAAGGGCAACATTCAGTTGTCATCTGAATATATACCCTGTGAATATACCCTGTATATCAATCAAGTGACGGCATTGATGCTAGGATGATATTTTTTTAATGTCACGCCGCGATCGACCAGTACCACCTCCGCGATCGACCGGTAGATTGCGATCGACTTAATGAGCACCCCTGATTTAGAGCCTTTATAATAATAATTTTAGTTACTTGGCAAGATAATTTAATTATTTAATAAACAGATCAAATAAAATAACAAAATAATAAAGAAAGAAATTAAGTAAAGAATATGTTAATAAATGCAGGCAAAGGGGATAAAATTATTTCTAACCGTTGTCAAAATGTATAATGGTTAATGTACTGCTGAACAACATGATTTATATACCTTATATAAATAATTGTATATGTATATTATTGTGCATATTATATATATTTAGAAATGGTATGTATATTATGTATACTTATACTTTCCCCTTTTTATTTGAAGGTTTTCACCTGTGCTGTGCTGTGCTGTGCTGTGCTGTACTGTACTGTGCGTACCTTGCCACAACAAGACGTGTGCCTCACTAAATAAAACCCAAAAAACAGCGAAAGCATCGAGTGGATCCAGTCTTTCCTCAGTGTGGCTACTCAGACCCCCTTTTTCAAGTTCAGGGGATGCACAAGGCTAGAAGGAACTTGACAGTGAAAACCGCGCAGTGAGCTGGAAAAACCAGGAATGCTTGACCTGTGTGTGGAAAGATCAGGCAACAAGAAAATAATCACTGCGTCGAGAATAAATAAATAAATTGGGCGGCAGATCAAAATGGCTGATCAGGTCGCTACCAAGACCATGGAGCAACTTAAAGTGGACAGGACAACGGCAAAGAGAGCATTTACACGACTCTTTAACAACATTACACGAAGCTTTGGAGACATGTCAGAAGAAGAGCTAAAGTGCTATTTTGACAAGATCACACAAGAGGCTGAGAGGGTCCTGGAGGCAAATGACAACATGGAGGCTGGACTGATTGCAGAACTGGAGGCGGAGCTAGGGACAGATGAGGAAGTATCATTACCCGAACAGCAAAAAGCCGACCTAGAAAGGACTGCAAGTGAATGCGAGGCAAAACTCAAGGAAGTCAGACGCCTGATCCGAACGACTCTTTGGTCAATCTTTGGATGTGATGAATTGTCCACAGCCTTTCAAGTGGCGGAAGCGGAGTACGAGCGTGTTGCTGCTGTGAAACCAAGCACTAAACTTGAGACATATGACTACATGCTCATCTTCAACAGTTGGTGAGGTCGTCAAAAGAAGCCTATGGTCAGTGGAAGCGTTGGATCCCACCGGAAAACGTGAGGGATCTCCAAAACCAGCTAAAGGCGCTGGAGCTCCAGGTTCCAAAGCTCATCTCCAGGAAGGCAGACTTCATCCAAGCTAAATGCGAAGAAGATGCAGAAAGGCCACAAGAACCCTACAGCCCCAGTTACCCCATGCAGGCAATCAGATTGAAGCCGATAGCCCTTCCCAAATTCTCAGGTAACAAACGTGATGTCACCAGGTGGAGGAAAGATTGGGAAGCCCTTCAAAGCCAAGGGGAACCACTGGGCTCAAAAGAAGTCAAAAAGGTGCAATTACTGGACAGCCTTGATGACAAAATTACCAGAGACTTTCGCCTCACTTCATACAATACGGCAAAAGACATTTTCCGTGTGCTCAAGAACCGCTTCGGCAACAGAGCAGCTATTGCCATCGAAATTGTTGAGGAGTTGCAAAAAATGCCAGCCGTTAGAGGAAACCAACCACGGAAAATTGTCGACTTGATTCAGGCAGTGGAGAAAGCACTGCAGGACTTGATCGACCTTGGAGACACAGGAGCAATCAAGAATCCCCTTGTAACAAAATCAATTGAAAGTAAACTTCCGGAACTGCTTAAAAAAGAGTGGCTTGTGCACGCAGCTGATGGAGGGAATGGTGTAACTCCGGCGAGAAGATTTGACTGTCTGTTGGCATTCCTAAAGGCACAGGACTCCATATATGAGCAACTGGAGTTGCTAAGAGAAGAGGAGCCTCACAAAAGAGACCCCAGATCGGAGCAAAGATATGCCAGAACAAAACTGACCAAAGCAGGTGATAACCAGGTCGGCTGTATTGTCTGTGGGGATAGCAAGCACAGAAGAAAGCTGTACTTCTGTAAGCAATTCAGATCCCTCAAGCTACCGGAGAAGAAAGGGGCAGTGCAAAGGCTTGGTGCATGCAGGAAGTGCCTGGAAGTTCATGACGACCCCTCAGATTGCAAGTCTGGATTCCTATGCAGAAACCAAGACTGCAGGAATCAACACGCAGCAGAACACCATTACTACCTCTGCCCGAATGCAGAGGTGAAGAGAGCCTCTGCAGATCAGAAAAGTAATGTCGGTCCCGTGGACGGAAAAGGCAGGAAGAGAAACACGGAGGAACAAGAGTTATTCCTCAAGAAACTTTCCCCTGACCTGGCAAAGCAGTGCAGGGATGTCTTTTCCAACAGCACGTCCAAGGCCCTTAGCACTCTTAAATATACACCTACTCTTCTGACGGAATGTGGTTTGTGAGAGCTCCCAGTGTTAATGATGCTCCTTGAAGTCACCGCAAATGCGGGACAGTCAATTGGAGCGCTTATCGATCTTGCCTCAGGCACAAACTACATAACTCACAGAGCTGCCAGTCAACTAAACCTCCGAAGCCAGGAAATCACCCTTGTTGTGCATGGCGTTGGAGGAATGAAAATTCATGTTGAGACAAAGAGATACCTCCTAAAAATCAGGGTCAACACCTCAAGAGGCACGGTCAAATCACACCAGATGGTTTGCTACGGTTTGGACACGATTGCTGATGTTCATAAAACAGCGACCCCCAAACAACTGCAAAAGTTCTTCCCAGACACCTCACTCAAAGAATTGAGGAGACCCAAGGAAGTAAACCTCCTTATAAGTCACCGAGATGGTTCACTGGCACCGCAACAAGTCAGAGCTGTGGGAGACCTCGTATTGTGGGATGGACCTCTCGGAAAGACAGTTGGGGGAACTCATCCACAACTCTTTGAAGACCTTCATGTCGCTACCCACATGTCCAAGACACATTTTGCACAGTCGATGAGGGCAGCCGCTGTGAAGTACGAGGAGCTCGTTGGAGGGCCTCATAGAGAATCTCTGCAAAGCCAGAAGATGTCAAGAAGTTTAACAGGTAAACGCGATTTCCTAAACTGGTGGAAGTGGGACAGCATTGGTGCAGCTTGTGAACCAAAGTGTAGAGGCTGTTGCTGTGGAAACTGCCAACCAGGTGGCAAAGAAATGACTCTTGCTGAGGAAAGGGAACTGGAAGTTGTGAAAGCAGGCCTCACCTACATCACAGGGGATGACCACAGCAAGGAACCCCACTGACATGCCAAATATCCTTGGTTGGAAGACCCAGCCTCCTTACCGAACAACAAGAGCGCTGTTGAGGCCACCTTTCTCCGAACAGAGAAACAATTGGCAAAAGAACCAGAATGGAAGGCTGTGTATGCTGAACAAGTGCATTAGATGGTCGCCCGCAAAGCTGCGATGGAGTTGTCCAGGGAAGAGATCCTCACTTGGACTGGGCCCATCTGGTACGTAAGCCACCTCATTGCACCAAACCCCCACTCGGTAACAACCCCCGGTAAGACTCATCTGGAACAGCAGTCAGAAATTTAGGGGCAGGCGCCTAAATGACCTGCTGATGAAAGGCCCAGACGTTCTAAATCAAATCCGTGCTGTCCTCCTCAGATTCAGGTGTGGAGCCTATGCTGCTCTCGGAGACATTAAAAAGATGTATAACTCCGTCTGGTTGGAGGACCAGGAAGTACACCTCCACCGATTCCTTTGGCATGACTCTGAAAAGGAGGAACTCAAGGAATACGCAATCACCCGAGTGAACATAGGCGACAAACCAGCTGGGTGTATCGCGCAACTAGCAATGCGTGAAACTGCCAACTTTCCCCCTTTTGCTCTCCTCAAAGAGGAGCAGCAGGTAATCCACAAAGACAGCTATGTTGACGACATTCTCACCTCTCATAATGACCCCGAACAGCTGAGAGCCATCACGGCCAATGTGTAGAAGATCTTGAAGGCAGGAGGATTTGAGCTGAAGCCTTGAGTCTTCTCAGGTCAAAGTGGGAGGAAAGACATCCATGCCAACTCAGAGGCGAGCACTGTGGAGACCTTGGTGTTGCCAAATCAGATGCGAGACGACGACAACAAGGCACCGGGGTTGGGCTACCTGGTGGAGGAAGACGAACTGCACGTGATGATGGGCATCAACTTCTCAAAGAGAAGGAAAAAAGTGAGAGTAGGCCAAGACCCTCTCCCCGAGCAAGAACCAATCCAAAGGAAGGGAACCACCAATCACTCAAGACCACCTGCACCAGCATCAATCCAGTTAGTGGAAATCAAGCGATTCAGCAGTTTGACCCGACTAGTAAAAACAGTTGCATGGATGTGGAGGGCCGCTAAGAGGTTCAGAGGACAGAGTCCAGCAGCAGGCAGTCCAAAGTGGGAGGCAATCCCCTCAACAGGTGTCATCTCTGCATAAGAGCAAGAGAATGCCCTAAAAGACATATTCCTTGCGGCTCAAGAGGGCGCTACCTTCCCGGATACTACTACCAACAGGTTAGTGGTCTACAAAGACGCAGACACTGGGTTGCTGCTCTGTGGCGGACGTGTGCAGATCTTCAAAGAAGACAAAAGTGCTGTACCCCTCCTGCCGTATGGAGCATGGGTGTCCATGTTACTTGCTCGGGAAGCCCACCGTGAAGGTCATGAAGGCGTAGCTGGTACCCTGCTAAAAATAAGACGGAAGGCATGGATAGTCAAGGGAAGGAGAATAGCCCAGAAGGTTGTGGACGGCTGTGTTCTTTGTAGAAAAGCAAAGGCGGTAAAATGCCAACAAGTGATGGAAGACTTGCCACCTGAGCGGACAGAGCCTGCTGCACCATTCCAATTTACGACTGTAGACCTCTTTGGACCCTACCATGTTAGGGACGACGTCAAGAGGAGGGTAAGCCTAAAAGTCTTTGGTGTTGTATTTTGCTGCATGGCAAGCAGAGCCGTTCATGCAGAGTTGGTCAACAGCCTATCCAGTGAAAGCTTCCTTTTGGCCTACCAATGGTTCACTGCAATCAGAGGGCATCCATCAAAGATCTGGTCTGACCCAGGCACAAATTTTATAGGAGCAAAACCTGTCCTGGAATATTTATATAAATTCTTGGGAAGCCAGAACAGACAAGGTCTGGAAGATGGGACAGAGCGGATGTGGAAAATCCACCCTGCAGACTCCCCTCATCGGAACGGTGCTGCAGAAGCTGCCGTGCGTACCCTCAAGAGAGCACTCCAGAATGTCTGTGGAGATTCTATATTCACCTATAGTGAATTCCAGACAGTACTTCAGTTGGCGGCCAACCTGGTGAATGACCGCCCCATCGATGCAAGAGTCCAGAGTCGAGAGGATTGTGTCCAGTATGTTTCACCTAACAGTCTTCTCCTTGGCCGAGCATCGCAAAGCGGGGACCTGAAATCGTTCGACTTTTCCAATTACCTGTACAAAAGACTCCGAGTAAAGCCAATTAGCAGGCCCCAACCTATTCATAAGAAGTAAGTGGCACACCACTCAAAGAAACGTCAAAGTCGGAGACATCGTATGGATTGCTGACCAAAATGAATTGAGAGGACAATTCAAGCTGGGCAGAGTTGTAAGCACAAATTCAAAAGACAGAGGCATTGTCAGGGATGTTGATGTGAAGGTCTTCCCAAGCTACTGTGTTCCCCTCGTAAAGGCCAAGAGAACCCATCCGACCTGCGACGGACCGAGAGAGAAGATGCACAGCACCATTCTTCGTCGGGACTTCGTAGGCGACTGGTGGTGATACTACCTGTGGAGGAACAGACTATTCCAACTGACCCACAGCTAAATGTTTGACTTCAAAAAACTGGCGATCCCGCCCTGGCACTCTTGGCTCACGTGCCCGGGGGGCGGGGTTGGGCTCTTCCCCATGCGGGTCCCGGTTCTCCTGCGGTCTCTGTGGTGTCACTCCCTGGGCTGCCATGGTGACGGATGTGTTGCCGGGGCGCGGTCCCTGCTGTTCTGGTGGTTGTAGGAGCTGCCTCGGGGCGTGTGGTTTGTCCGCGGCTCCTGGTGGTCCGGGGGTGGCGTAGCTGGCACAATCTCTGGTGGGGCCCTCCGGGGGGAGCTGGCGGGCCGGACTGGCCGCCACGATTGGCTGGGTGGGGCGCGTGGTTGGCCCTGTGGCCCGGGGCTTGCTCCGGGCGGCTGGCTTGCCCGGCTCGGTTGGCCGGTAGTGCGGGGTGGGCGTGTGTGGGGCCCCGATCCTCCCTGCTGCACTGCACCACCTCACATACTACATGTAGGACTTTGGGGGGTGGCCTGCAACTGTTTTTGCCGGGGGCGAAGGGTTTCCTTGCGGATGCCCTTTTGTCCTCGGCATTCCTCTGACTTGGTCACCCTTCAATTTTAACCGCACCTTAGACACTCAGTTCTGGGGGGGATCTGGGCAGGCATGGGACCCACCATTGCATAGCTTCCCTCCACACACACACACACACACACACACACACACATACACATACACATACACATACACATACACATACACATACACATACACATACACATACACATACACATACACATACACATACACCACACACATAGGTCAGCCATACGGGGCAGGCCTATTTTTAATTGCACAATCTACACAATACCATCTTCACACACACAGGTGTAGCGGGCTGGACCGGAGAGCCTACTGCCTACCCCCGCGATTGGCCCGCTGGCTGCTGGGGCTTGGCGGCTCGCTCGGGGTGCCCTGGGCTGCAGGATATTTTGGTCTGGTCTGCCTGGCCTTCCTGGGGGTCCCGCTGGAACCAGCTGACGCCGGGGCTTGCCCTGGTGTCATGGCTGGCGCTACCTTCCTGGGTCTGTCCTGGGTCGCGGGCGCCAACGTGCTCTTGGGGGGGCCTTCACCGGCCTCCAGGCGGTGGGGTCCGCGCTGCTGGTAGCCGGAAGTCTACGGTGGTGGCTTGGGGTTGTTGCGCTGTGGTGGCTGCTGCGGGGACCGGGCTGTGTGTTGGGAGGGGGCCTGATCCTGCTCATGGGGACGGGGGCCTGGGTGGCGTGTGGGGATGGGGAGCATGCTCCTCGGGGTGGGGCCTGCTGGGGGGGCGGTGCTCTTCCGGGCGTTTGGGTGTCTGCTGCCACTGGTCCTATGCTCTGCCGCATCGCTGTCCCTGTCTTTGCCCATCCCCAGTCTTGCCTTAGGGCTCGTCGGGGATGGTTCTCCGGTACGTGGGTGGAGCGCTGCTGGTTCTGGGGGCGGGGAGGGGGCTGGCCCTCCCGGTGGATGGTGGGTTCCGTCGGTGGCCTTGCGCTGGTCTTAACTCCTCGGCTCTTGTGCTTGGCCTCCCCGTGACTTGGAGCTATGGCTCTCCCTCACGGGGGTGAGCTGCCCGGCGGGTGTCGGCCGGCCCAGTGGAGCGCCTCACCACTCGCCTGCTCGCCCCCTCCGCTTGCTCATATGCGGGCCTCCTCCCCTCACCCGCTCCTTTGTCTGCCACACTGCCGTAGCCCTGATGCCGTGGTCGAGGGGAGTCTGGGGGTGCTATGCCTTGGCGGTCCGTACCTCCCTGGGCTCGGGGCCTGGTTGTGGGTCTGGGACCCCTGGGTCCCCCGCCCTGTGATGCCCCGGACGCCCCACCCGGGGACGTCCACAGCATGTGCTTGCATGTGTGTGTATTGAGTGGATGGGGTGTGCATGTGTTTGAGTTTATTTTATGTATTTATTGTTTTAAATACTTAGATAAATAATGATTAGTTTTATTATAATTATATATATATATATATATGTATATGTATATGTGTGTGTGGGTGTGTATGTGGGTATATGGCCATGTAGATATTCGGGAGGGGCTCTGCGGGGGTCTGACGTAGGGCTCTACCGCCCGGTCCTCCATGGGGCAGTGTGCCCGGGCCTCTTCTGTCCTGGCCGGGGCGGTCCTATGTCGGTGGTCAGGCCTGGGGTTGCCTGGGGCGGGCCTGGTTCTGCTTCCTGGGGGTGTGTGGGGGGCGGTGCCTCCGGCCATGGACGGGCCCCCTTCCGGCCGGCGGGGGCGCCCCTGTGCCCACGGGTGTGTGGCCTTCGATGCCCTTCTGCCCTAGTGGGGTATGGTCTCCTGCTGGTCTCGGGGGTGCGGCTCTCCTCCGGCCTGCTGGCGCCCTGTTGCCGGTTGGGATTGCTCCTCCATGGCCTCTTGCTGGTCTCTTCGGGGAGTTGCTTCGGGGGCGGGTCTTGGGGAGTCGGCCCTGGCTTTGCCCGCACCTACGGGGCCGGAGGATCTCTGGCGGTGGGGGCTTGACCTGGCTGCGCGGGGCGGGGTTTGCTGGGTGGTAGAAGGCAGTCTCTCTCCTTTTGTCATTCTCAGTGACAATTACACATTCACACACACAACACACCTCCATATGGGCACTCACAGCACATGGGTGCTTCTCTATACAACTATACTACTATCTTATCCCTGATGTTTATATAGTATTTGTATGCTATTATTACAGTAATAATGATGTCAAGCAGTGAGATTTTAATTACTGTAAACGTATGGTTGCAATTGTGTTTACTATCATGGGTCATGTCTTGCTCCGGTCCAGTTGCTCCAAATGGCATAACAAAAGTCAAAGGTGTCAAGTCAAACTATTGTCCAAAATAATTTAGATAAGGCAAACATGAGGGGAAAAAATACTTTTCATAGCCCTCAGTAAGGAAAGAATAAATTTTCGCTGCAATTAACAAGTTATTTTTCTAAATTAAACACGGGAGATCAGGTGGGAAAAATCTAAACCGGAAGTGGAACCAGCTTTAAGCGCACCTGGGCGTCTGCATTAGGGCACTTCCTTTTTTAGCAGGTAAGGCTGCAGACCGGTGGGATCGAAAAGGTAGTCAGAACTGCACCCCAAACCTTGCCCGAACTGGAGCTACAAAACTGAAGAGGCAGTCGGTAAGAAATTCCCCTTTAATATTAGCGCTGTGGTTTGACGCGCCCGTGCCACGTAAGGCACGGTTCTTTTTTTTTTTTGGATGAGACGGCCGCCGGTGACGCGCGCCTCACTTTAGTTATTGTTACTAGATTAAAAGTATTAACACGGTACAATTGGTTGGAAAAGTGGGATCTGGAACACCGTCGATCGCCTGTGTCTCGTAGGTGCACATGGCGGCTCGGTGGTTCATTTAATTGGCACCAATTGAGCTGATCAGCGAGCTTTGGGCATCGAAGGAACGCGCTATGCTCATTTGTTTGCAGTGTGCTTATATTATTTAGAACCTTTATAATAATAATTTTAGTTACTTGGCAAGATAATTTAATTATTTAATAAACAGATCAAATAAAATAACAAAATAATAAAGAAATTAAGTAAAGAATATGTTAATAAATGCAGGCAAAGGGGATAAAATTATTTCCAACCGTTGTCAAAATGTATAATGGTTAATGTACTGCTGAACAACATATATTATTGAGCATATTATATATATTTAGAAATGGTATGTATATTGTGTATACTTATACTTTCCCCTTTTTATTTGAAGGTTTTCACCTGTGCTGTGCTGTGCTGTACTGTAATGTGCGTACCTTGCCACAACAAGACTTGTGCCTCACTAAATAAAACCCAAAAAACAGCGAAAGCATCGAGTGGATCCAGTCTTTCTGTTATATTGCTTGCAGCTAACCTGTAGATAAAACACACCAACAGTTTGCAAAGCTAACTTCATGTTATACTGCACTCTCGATTAGCATTGGCGGACTAACATTAAAAAGATCAGTCAATGGCATTTTGTATTCCAAATGATAAGTGATACTTACAATGTAATCCGTCGCTCTCCTTCTTCAATTGAGTCCAATTGTCTCCCTCCGACAATCTGTGCATGAGCAGCTGGGAAGGTATCGTCCCCATGTGGGTTTACCTCATTTGATTTGCTGATGGCTTCGCTGAATTCAAAATGTTGACTTAGGTTTGATTCTACTGGTCTTGACGAACAAGTGTCAATCACTGGAAAGGCCATTCTGAGCCAGAGTAGTGTGCAACTGTTGGACAACTGACTGGTGTAACATTTCAGGCGGTTCACAATCATTTGTTTTAAAATCAAATGCATTTTATTTTTACAGCCACAGTGATATTTAATTAAAATTAGATTAGTTTTAGAAGTTGGAACAGAAATTGCAAATGACACGTAGTGTATGAAGAGAGTGAGAGGGTTTAACAAATCGAGTGTTTATCTTTCATTCATTAAAGACAGCAAAATAGTCTTTCAGACATTGCTTATGGTTTCATCATGATTAATTAGTTTAAAAACTAAAATGTATAAGCATGACAGGCCTAACAGCAATAATACTCAATATTCTATTGCATTTGCATGAAATTTTTGAGTAAGAGTAAACAAACAGGTGGAAAAATGGTCAGTGGGCAGTGAAAGTGTTTATTCTTTTGCTCAGAGTAGAGAAACAGATCACATCCATTGATATACATGTATTCTCAGAATATGTATAAATGTATAAAATACATGCTCAGCAGAAATAAAAGTATGTATGTACTATATGCAATTTTATTACTTTGATTTGTTTTGTCGCTTTTTGATCCTTCAATGTGGGCTATAAAGCAGAATTCACCAAGGGTTGGATTGTTCACCCACTGATGGGGAACAGAGCTGGGTTTAGACCGCTGTGAGACAGGTTAGTTTTACCCTACTGATGATGTGTTGCTGCAATAGTAACCTGGCGAGATGTTGTGACAGCAGGCACAATATATGAGATACATTTCATTTAATACAAATGGTTTGAAATCAACATTTCTGTTTTTTTCATTTGTTTTTTGCTGATAGTGGTTTGCGACTGATCTTCTTACTTTTGTCGTTGTTCTTCTTTGGAGGTTCCGGGTTGGCCTGCATGTGTCTGCCATAGAGACTGAGGGAAGAAAAATAAAAATATTGAATAAATACATTACATTACTGTATTTCATTGAGTGAAATAAGGTCCACAAGCAAAATGTGACTTGCTGGAGAAACCCTGATTTTGGCAACTTGAAGTTTCAGCTCCTTCACAGATTAATTAATGGTTTGATTTAACAAGACAAGGTCTAACAAGGACCTTGATGAGCAAGGCCATACAGACTCTGGATGAGACTCGGGATCAACACAAAACATCATTAATTGAAAAACTCTCTCTAGTCCACGGTGCCATTGGTGCACCAAGTTTCCCTTTCCCCTTCACCGAAGGTATATAAAAACAGCGCGGTGCATATAAACTGCGCAATAGCGTCATGCTATTTTTTTTTTTTTTACAAGTGTTGGTTGTAAAAGAAATTACATATACAGTATAAATTACAGTTTTTCTTTCTGTATGCTTTGTGTAAGTATAGGTCACTCCAACGCCGAGAGCCATTTTTGTAGTTTTGTTTTGTATTTTCACAGCTCATATCAAGCCAAATTCAGAATGTTGACAAAATATTGGTATCCACAAGTCACATTTTTTTACTAAAAGAGCAGAAATAACTGTTCAACTAAATCTTGTATTTCAGGATGCATTACTTTCCAGCATCAATATTTCGAGATTTCATGTGACATCGGTTTTGGCCAATGGGAGACAACTTTGTAACTAAGAAATATATAACCTAATGTTTTGGGAACGTGGGAGGAAACCGGAGTACCCAGAGAAAACCCACAGACGCAGAGAACATGTCACACAAGACGTCCGGGCCGAGATTCAAACCCAGCTCTTCCAGATCTCCAGACTGTGTGGCCACCTAGACCATCAACCAATATATTAATCCAGTCATTTTCTATCACTTATCCTCATTAGGGTGGTGGGGGTGCCGTCAGAAAAAGGAGTGCGAGGTCCCGATGCACAACTGTGCAAGAAGACAAATCTGAGAGTGTGTAGTTTAAGACAAAGACGCCTCACAGGTCGTCACCTGGCAGCTCCACTAAATAGTACACGTCAAACACCAGTGTCAGTATCAACAGTGAAAGCGGCACTTCAAGATGCTGGACTTCATGGCAGGATTACCAAGAAAAAGCTGTGACACAGACTGGCCAAAAAAATGTCCAGGTGATCCCAAACTTTTGAGGGGTAATGTATATTGGAATTTTTTTGGGCCAGTCTGTGTTATAGCTTTTTCTTGTCAATCCTGCAATGAAGTCCACATCCTGAAGTCGCTGCTTCACTGTTGAAACTGACACTGGTGTTTGATGGCTACTATTTAGTGCAGCTGCCAGGTGTCTACCTGTGAGGCGTCTTTGTCTTAAACTACACACTCTCAGATATTTGTCTTCTTGCACAGTTGTGCATTGGGACCTCGCACTCCTTTTTCTGTCCTTGTTAGACCCAGTTTGTGCTGCTCTCTGAAGGGAGTAGTGGTAAGAGATTTTAGTTTTAAAAAATGTGCATCCTAAAACACGACAAAAAATTATGCAAACTGAAGCTGAAGCAGAGGTAACATGAGAATCAAACATTCACCAAGGAAGGTATCAAAAGACAGTTCCGCTGGTAAATAATTCATGAGATGTCCTAATTTTTTACATGACTGTATGCACGGTGTATGTGTGAGTGTGCTAATACATACTACTTGTAGGTCTCAGAGCGAACATATTCAAACACATGGGAGACTCCGAGTTGGAACTGATCTGCAATGGGAGTGACCCAAGGATTGTTCTCTGCTTTGAAGACCTGCTTTGGTCCAGTCAGATCCAGATTACCTAAAGATACAGAAAGCACATACAGTTGGTGGTTGAATTTTCGCTTGGTAAGTTATTGTTTTTGATGCGCGATCGTGCGCTCCTCCTGTTTGACCCTCGGCCCCCACCGTAGTTTGATTGAAGCACGGTAACTCTGTAGCCACAAGCTAGATATTTTTTGTATTGATGGGAAATGGAGAAAGAAAATAGTATTTAGATTGGTAAAGTTAGCTTCAAAGCCCTGGCAGTTGTTTGTATCTACTGTTGCTCTGTTTGACTTGGAGAGGTTTTCACATTTTTACATTTCTGCTGATTTTTTCATTGAACTGCCAGCTAAATTGGAGTTACAGCTGCTATCGACGGCTGTCAAAGTGATGACCGTAGTTGAAGTCCAGTGTTTTGCTAGTGTTTGCGATTTAGCATCGAATTACCCCAATGATGCATATTAGCACTCAAAGTCATCAAATCTTACCTTTATGCATTCCCACATAGTATCAGCATTCGAGAGCAAGTGTGAGGTGAAAGAAAAAGGGGGGACAATACATCCAAATACAACCATACAGCCCTCTTTGCATCGGAAAACGGTGCATCGGTGGTTCAATGAACGTCGAAAAAGTAGGACAAATCAAATTAAAAATTCAAAAACTATTTTATTGTAATTAAATAACATTTACTATATAATATTATATCATAAATATAAATAATAAATGTACTATATAATGGTTACTTTTTATGTATTTGAATGTGTTTTAAAAGAGAAATGAAATGACATTAGGTTTGGACGATGTTTTATGACCTATGTTTTAGGTATTTTCATGAAAGGAAAGATGCATTGAGGAAATTCTTTAATAATAATTTCTGAATGCTCCTAAATAGGTTTTTTTTTACTCACAAACATTTAGAATTTTAGATCAAATATTTTAATCGATTGACAGCCCTAGTATTTTGATGTTTGGATAATTTTGGCATTTGGACGTCGCTAAGCATTGTGGGACACAATGGGACACAAAATACTAATACAAACATAAACATGGTCCTGTTAACTGTAATTACAGTTACAGCAAGCCCCTGTGCTACCAAAACAGAGATAATGTGGATCACACTGCGAACAGCCACCTGTGTAAACCACACACCCACTAGATCGGGGGTCATCACACTTTTTCAGCCTGCAAGCTTTAACATTTTAAAGCTTTCTTAATTTCTTTGATCAACCGTTTACACCAATGTCATACCTTTTTATCAACCAAGTTTTTTTATAGTATTGAAAAGAGCTTTGTGAAGCACAAATAATTTTGAACCTCGTAGGCGTACTCAGAATTTGGTCAGTACCAAGTTCAGGGGGTAGGACTGTCAGTCTGTTGCCCTGGATGTGAAGCTCCTTAAGTTGTACCAATTCTCCAATCTCCTTTGGCAACGAGATGAGATCATTGTCCCGAAGGCTCAACTGGATAAGGAACAAATTGAGAAATCAGTCAATTTGAAATTTGAACTCTTGTACGCACGCACGCACCCACACACACACACACAGCATGGTCCACCTTGCTTTACATGAGTGCTTCTCAAATATTGGGAAGTGGTAGTGGGCGTGGTGGTAAGGCTTTCATTTAGCTTTTAAGCTTTTTTTGGTTTTTGTTTCAATTTATAGAAAAAGGCTCAACAGTTTAAAATCATCATGCTTAGGTTGCATGAAATGAGACATTTCAAAATGTACCTTTACTGCTTTGTTAAATTAAATTATGAATTAAATTTTAAAAAGTCAGTTTGTCCAGTCCTACATTTTGTCAGTGTTGTTTTCTTAAAAGCAATATCGTCTCACCTCATTGTTGTGAGCCAATTATAGTCTCTTCTCATGAGCTGAGTGTATACTGTAGAAATTGGCACCATAAAACCCTGATCAGAGCACCCCTTTTACAGTGCATCCGGAAAGTATTCACAGCGCTTCACTTTTTCTACATTTTGTCATGTTACAGCCTCATTCCAAATTGTATTAAATTAATCTCTTACCTCAAAATACTCCATTATGACAATGTGAAAGGTTTTTTTTTTGACTTTTTTTGAATTTATTAAAAATAGAAAACAAAGAAAATCACATTTACATAAGTATTCACAGCCTTTGCCATGAAGCTCAAAATTGAGCTCAGGTGCATTTTTTTTCCACTGATCATCCTTGAGATCTTTCTACAGCTTAATTGGAGTCCACCTGCAGTAAATTCAGTTGATTGGACATGATTTGGAAATATAATAACTGTCTATATAAGGTCCCACAGTTGACTGTGCATGTCAGAGCACAAACACCAAGCATGAAGTCAAAAGAACTGTCTGTAGACCTGCGAGACAGGATTGTCTTGAGGCACAAATCTGGGGAAGGATACAGAAAAATTTCTCCTGCTTTGAAGGTCCCAATGAGCACAGTGGCCTCCATTATTCGTAAATGGAAGACGTTTGGAACCACCAGGACTCTTCCTAGAGCTGGCCGGCCTTCTTAACTGAGCGATCGGGGAAGAAGGGCCTTAGTCAGGGAGGTGACCAAGGCCCCGATGGTCACTCTGTCAGAGCTCCAGCGTTCCTCTGTGGAGAGAGGAGAGCCTTTTTGGTAGATTGCTGCAGAGATGGTTGTCCTTCTGGAAGGCTCTCCTCTCTCCACAGAGGAACGCTGGAGCTCTGACAGAGTGACCATCGGGGCTTTGGTCACCTCCCTGACTAAGGCCCTTCTTCCCCGATCGCTCAGTTTAGAAGGCCGGCCAGCTCTGGTGGTTCCAAACATCTTCCATTTACGAATAATGGAGGCCACTGTGCTCATTGGGACCTTCAAAGCAGCAGAAAGTTTTCTGTATCCTTCCCCAGATTTGTGCCTCAAGACAATCCTGTCTCGCAGGTCTACAGACAGTTCTTTTGACTTCATGCTTGGTGTTTGTGCTCTGACATGCACAGTCAACTGTGGGACCTTATATAGACAGTTATTATATTTCCAAATCATGTCCAATCAACTGAATTTACTGCAGGTGGACTCCAATTAAGCTGTAGAAAGATCTCAAGGATGATCAGTGGAAAAAAGATGCACCTGAGCTCAATTTTGAGCTTCATAGCAAAGGCTGTGAATACTTATGTAAATGTGATTTTTTTGTTTTCTATTTTTAATATTCAAAAAAAAAAACTTTTTCACATTGTCATAATGGAGTATTTTGTGTAGAATTTTGAGGTAAGAGATTAATTTAATACAATTTGGAATGAGGCTGTAACATGACAAAATGTAGAAAGCGCTGTGAATACTTTCCGGATGCACTGTATATATGATTTGGATAAAAAAATTTGTTTTGGAAAAGAAAGATCTTTCCATATTAGTTTCTTGGTAGTGATGTGCCACTACTTACTATTTGCAGCTTTGTCAGCTTCCCAATGTCGGCTGGCAGGACTTCGAAGTCATTGTCACTCAAATACAGAGCACGGAGTGTTGCTGCAAAAAAAGCATCCTCATTAGTACTGTAACTGTCAATGAAAATGGGTTACAGTTTTTGGGTTTACATTTCCACCATTCATAAAGGGTTTAATATTCTAACATACGTATGGCAATTCTAACATATGACAATGTTTGGCCACCCCGACAAAACTGAGATGTTGCTAAACAGAGTTGCCTGTTTAAGGACACCTCTCTGAGTTTTGATAAAAGCCCCACTACCCAAAGTGACTCAGTAAAAAATCTCTGTGTGACATTCGATTCCACTCCATCCTTTCAAAAGGACATCAAGAATGTTACCAAAACAGCATTTTTCATCTTTCCAACACTGCTAAGATACAACCTATTCTATCTACTACAGACGCAGAGACCCTTGTCCATGCAGCTGTCATATCTCACCTTGATGACTGAAATGTGCTGCTTTCTGGACCGCCAACTCGTTTGAAAAGCCTCATGAGTACAAAATGCTGCAGCAAGACTCATTACAAGGACGAGTACATGCGAGCTCTAGAGCCTTTTCTATTGGAGCTCCAACACTGTGGAATGCCTGACCTCCTGATATGAGAGCTACTTTGTCAGTACAAATGTTCACGTCCTACGTCTAGGAACTGGCTATGTGAATATTTGTGAATTTCTTTTTCCCCCATATATCATATAGCAGACATACTGATGCATGAGAAGTGAAGTTAAGTTCATAGGTTATACAGAAAGTGTGCAAAAATTACTAAAAGAAAAGTAGGCAGGTGTATAAATTTTAGACAATTTGAATACCTTTAATACTAATTATTTGAACAACATTTGTTTGGTAAGCTCATTGACCCTTGACCTGCATACACAAGTGAAGGCAATCATAAAAAAACACATATTACTTACCATACCATTTTTTGAATAACATGATGTATTGCAAGTAATGTGAGTACACTTTATATTTTAGCAATAAACATCAAACATAAATATCAACATTTCAAGAGTATTTAACGCTGTAATTGGAATGTCAAGAGCTTTTGAAAATTATTAATGAAAAGTGTGCAGAAACAGGGCTGCACGGCAAACGAGTGGATAGCGCGTAGGCCACACAGCTAGGAGACCCGAGTTCGAGTCCACCATCTCTGTGAGGAGAATGCATGTTATTTTCTCCCGGCACTCCGGCTTCCTCCCACATTCCAAAAACATGCATGTTAGGTTAATTGAAGACTCCAAATTGTCCATAGGTATGAATGTGAGTGTGAATGGTTGTTTGTCTATATGTGCCCTGTGATTGGCTGGCGACCAATCAAGGATGTCCCCGCCTCTCACCCGAAGAAAGCCCCACGACCCTCGTGAGGGTAAGCGGTACAAAATGAATGAATGACTGTGCGGAAACATTATGTAAAACAACAGTTTCCCTAAATGTATTGATGACAAAAAATATCCATCCATCCATCTTCTGCTGCTGCTGCTTATCAGGTCACAGGGGCAGCATTTTCAGCAGGGAAATGCACACTCCCAGGCCAGCTGTGAGACAAAATCCCTCACCCCGGCTAGGTATGCCCAGAACACCTCACCAGGGAGGCATCCAGAAGGCATCTGGCAGTTTGTGTCCGCGATCATGAACACAGGTGAGAGTGGGAACCTTCCCTCCAACTTTCTCTCACTCATGAACAAGACTACAAGATACTTCGGGACCTCACTCCCAACCCGCAGGGTGCAATCAACCCTTTTCTCACTGAGAACCATAGCCATGGAAGTGCTGAAGTTTCCTGAGGCTTCACACTCGAGCAAACCCCTTCAGTAAACACAGAATGCCTGATGAGGCCCTCAGGATCATGCACACCTAGGTCAATATATTGAGGCGGGCAAAATTACCAAGTTTGTTTTTAATTTATTGTGCAGTTAATTGATTTAATAATCATGGCAGGCCTACCTCGTGTCTGCAGTTACTATCTAGAATGTATGTTTGTGTGACTGAATCCTTGAAAGTGAAGATAATCAATTACAATAAATTTACCTTCCCCCTTCAGATGAACATCCACTATATCCACTATCTACTGCAAATAGTATAGTAACTATATACTATATTATGCATTGCATTATACAACACTATATGGAGCGTTGTGATATTCAGGCAGTTCCCTGACCAATGCTTAATATACTAGCAGGATTTTTTTCCAAGATTCTGTGTGTTTGTGTGTGTGTGTGCATACTCACTGAGGTAGAAGAAATTTCCAGGCAGGGAGCTTTGGTTCATATTATTGTAGGTGAGGTCCAAAACTTCAAGCGCTGGCAAAGAACCAAAGCCTCTTGGCAAGTTGCAAAGGCGGTTCATTCTGTGCAGAGATTAATATATAAAAATCAGCACAAACAGAAAACAATCACAGCAAAAATTAACTCTTATATAACTGGTCTGCAACCCCAGGCAAAAATTATGGACTCATCAGTCTTGGAGGATGTTGATTCAGTTGTTTAATTTTGCAGAAAAATAACAGTGGACTGACATGAATTATGGCTCCAACACTGAATGTCACTTGAAACAAAGGAACAAAGGAGTGGCTTATCAGACTTCTGAAAGAAGGTAAATCATCGTGCAATGTTGCAAAGATGTTGGTTGTTCAATCAGTCTAAAATCTGGACTGAGTACAAACAACATGGGAAGGTCGTCTAAAACTAAACAGAAAAAAAGAAAGTCACAATGGGCAGAATGTTTTTTTTCCTTTCTAATCAAGAGATCCTGACAGAATTGCTGACAGAAAATGACACCAAATCCACATTTTTGGCAAAGTTTTGGCTTTTCAAGGCTGTGGTCTTAAACGCTTGATCAGCTGATGAACAGCCTATTTCAGTTGAATGTTTGCTCACAATAAATTATTTACTTGGTTGTTTTGTCTCACTCCCATCTCCTCTTTCGTCATTTTGAAGCTTTACTTAGAACCTCCTTAAGATTAAGATTAAAATAACCTAAATGCATTTTCAATGCCCATGTTTTTCTTCTTTTATTGGATAGACTATTGGATCTCTGACTCTCAGAAGTTTGTTACAAAAGCCAAACAATATTGTTGGGCATGCTGTGTAAAAAGTAAATTCAGCAGTTGCATTATATTTTCATAACAGTATAATGTTTGTAACGAAATATTATTATGAAAAAAAAGGATCGGTATCGGATCAGATCCGCAAGACAAAAAATTGGATCAGAAGAAAAATGAAAAATGTGGATTGGGACAGCCCTAATTTTCAGCACAACCCATTTACAGTCATATGAACAAATCACACCATGAAATGTATGTACTTTTTTTTTTCCAACGGGGGCCCAATTACTATATTAGTGTAAGTATTACTACAAGTGTGCTATCATTTCATCTAATGGTATATACATATTCAATTAGTCACAGTCATTCAAATATAAAACAGTGATTCTCAACTTGTGGGCTATAGCCACTCATCAGTGGTTCGCCAGTCTTGCCAAAAATAAATTACAAGTGTAATGTCCGTGAATGGACCTCATGTCTGTGCTATTTGCTTTCTACTTCATCAGGAGGTGTGTGTCATGTTTATGGGCAACTTCTGGAAGATTGAGCAGGAAGGGAAAGGATGAATTTAAATTGAATTTGTGGATAAAAATGATGGTTCCTGACTGGAAGAGGGTGGGATATAATGCTTACAGCATGTGCAAAGGCATGAAATTGTGGCAAACAGGCATTCAAATACAAGCTATTTAAGTTTAAGTTTAAGTTTTAGTAAAACTTGCAATTGGGTTGTCACTTGTCATCGTGAGATGATGGTGGGTCAAACCAGTTGAGAATCATTGAGTGAAAGTGTGTTTTTGTGATAAAACCCAAAATCCATTTGGGGGAAAAAAAGTATGATATACCCAAGATTAAGGTGCTTCAGCTTCTGAAGACTGCTAATTTGAGTTGGCAGTTCTTCAATCTGGTTGTTGAACATGTTAAGGACCTCCAGATTTTTCAGCTCTGAGATATTAGCAGGCACCACTAGAAAAAAACAGATGAGAAAACAACATGAATAAATGTTATGAATTGCATGGACGTGCAGTTCTTTATGTTCAACACAGCTGCTTAATGAGTGTAGTCCACGGGTGGGCAAACAATGGCCCGGGGGCCACATGCGGCCCACCAAGCGTTTGAATCCGGCCCGCTAGTTGCTTTCTAAGTATTTCAACTTTTAACATACAAACTGGCAACATGACTTGCAAGTCTTATTTAGTAAAAAAAAAAACATTGTAAAATTAAATTACATAGTTTGATGTGGTCTGATGTTTAAAGTGCTCCTGAAAAAGAGACATGAGAACATACATCTGATTGTATAACACTTTTACAGATAAAATTAGACAAATAATTCAAGAAAATTACAAGCATTAAATAGTGTGTGTGTGTGTGTTAAATATATGTTCTGGTCACCCAGACAATTTTGTTAACTCAATGCGAGTCAAAACTCATGAGTCAAAATATTTGCCCAGTCCGTCTGAATCCATCATCAATCCCAATGCATATTTTTGCAGAATTTAGCAATCACAACTTCAGCAAATTCAGCTATTGTCAGAATCGGAATCAGAAAAGGTTTATTGCCATGTATGATCAAACACATACTAGGAATTTGTTTTGGTATAGTAGGTGCATACACAATTATTAAAAAAGAATGAAAAATACAAAATAAAATATAAAATATAAAATTTCCTGCCAAGTAGTGCCACATATCCTTTGAAGGGGACCTATTATGCTTTTTGCACTTTTCTGACCTATAAATGTAGTTAGAATGTTGTTTTCTCGTGTTAAACAAATCCAAAGTTTCAGATAATGAGGTTTGTGCATTTGGAAGTGAGCCCTGAAAGACATTTGGAATGACTCATAATGCCACGTCTAGCTGCTGAGCTCCACTGCACCAACGATGCCTCTGACAAAGTGTGTCTGACAATGAGAGTTCCTTGTCTGGCAGGAGAGGTTGCCACACGTGCTGCTTTTCCAGAGCTCCACCGCACCAGCAGTGCTACATTCCTGCCCGAGTTCATACACGGTAAGTCAGAGGTCTCCAGTCAGTAGATCATGAGCTGGCAGTAGCTCCTAAACACTTTCCATTAGCTCTCCAAATACTTTATTCATTTATTATCAACTCCTCGATCCAAGTTCTGTTCTATATTAGAATACCAATAACGAAATTTCCTGTGCACACGCTGCGCCGGGGATAAGCCATGCAATTTTGTAATAAAATGCCATATTGTGACACGCTCGAGTCCCCGAGGACCAGTCAGCTCTTTTTTTTGACAGGGGCCAATCATAAGCTATGAAAAAATACTCTTGTAAAAGCTTGTCAACTCATTGAAACTACAGGAGGTCTTTATTCAATATAAACAGTCTGACTCATCTTACAAACAACATAATCTCATCACTCAACTCATTTAATTGGAGGAGCATAGAGGAGCCAGGCAACGACATTTTGTTGGCAATTTCACTGCTGTCGTATTGTGCAATGACAATAAAGAAAGTCTATCTATCACAGAGCCACAGAGCCCAATGTAGAGGTCATGGCAGTGCCCCAATGAATGCGTTGCTCAAATGCAATGCCTTATGGGAAATTAAAATGTTTTCTTTTTAAACTCATATTGTATATTGTCAGGTGCAGTTTTTGAGTGTTACATCGCTGTGTGATGAGTTTAGTGTTAGTGAAGTGTTCTTTGAAAGATGACATCGTGAGTCACACTGTTTTGTTATACTTATGTTATACTTATGGTGTTAATGACCTTCTGTGATGTCCAATGGGATGACAAGCTTGATGTGAGTGTACTGATAGCTCATGATTAGCTCCTGCCAAATGAAGAGCTATGCTTTCCTTACTGACTCAAGAGCCGCACAGTATTTAAACAATTAGTAGTAGTTCTGAAGTAAAGGCGAGACAAGACTAGAATTTAGCCACACAAACTGTCTAAGTCGCAGTGTTTAAAGTTTAAGAAAAAAAAGTAGCATCTGATATCATTAGTGCGTTAACTTTGACAGCCCAAATATAATTATTTTTCCACAAACACAGCCAGAACAACCAACTTCATATTAATCGTTGTTCTTCGTTGTTGTTAATTATAAGTACCACAAAGTCTGCACTGTGTTCATTTCTGATCAGATGGTTATACTGGCTTGAGTGGAGTGGAGCTGTCTTGTGCTTTTTTCCTGGTGGAGTTCTCACTTCTAAGCTGTCCCCCATCCCCGCCCAAGTAGTGTAGAGTCAGCCCCGGTTGGCCTCAGACTTTCAGCTGCCGTCTGGTTGAGTTTGTGCGTGACATCTCAGATGTAATGGGACAATTACGACCAAAAAATACATGCTGGTTGAGACGCTTACATTAAATAGTGTTGGTGTCATTGTTCTTTCCACTGCAGACACTGAAAAATCTGCCTGTGCGATTTTGGTGACATGTGTGCACTGTGTGCCTGTCAATTTACCATTACGCACGCTGCGCTTTGCCTGCACCCCAAATAGACCAGGTTGGAGCTGGCGAGCTTTCGCCGGACCTTTGGCGTGCTTAGTGGGGAAGAAGGCCAAAAAAGCCAAAAAGGTAGCTGTTTTTCACTCTGCATCTATGGCTGACAGTTTCACCCATGCAAAGCCTACAGTTTGTACGAGGGTACGTCCATCTAAGGAAGCCCTGTGATGTCAGCATATTTGTTGTGTTACACAATAACCTGCGCAGAAAGCTTTCTAGACCTTTCAGAATCTGCACTTATTCTAGCTGTATTTCTTTGGATTTCAAAGTAGACCACTGACCGTGGTGGAAAAAGGCTATTAGTAACTCCAGACATCGATGAGCTTGTAATTTGGACCCCCTCCCTGTATACACACTCCAATGCTACACAGACAACCGCTTACTTGCACAAAATAAACACAGTTAGGACACTGATAAATTGTTACTTGTAGCTTGCACTTCTGACAGTTTGGTGGATAGTCCAGCTTCGCCCATGAGAAGCCAACAGCTTGTACCAGGGTACGCCCATATAAGGAAGCCCTGTGATGTCACAGCTAGACAGGCTTCCTTATATGGGATGTTAGAAAAAACTCTCTGAAACAGAGCGGTCAGAACCATTCCAAACTTCTTTCAGGGTTCACTTCCAAATGCACAAACTTCGTTATCTGAAAAATTTGCATCATTTCACATTAGAATACAACAGTCATAGGTCAGAAAAGTAGAAAAAGCATAATAGGTCCCCTTTAAGTTTTGTGTAACCGGTTTTCATATAGCAAGTCCTTCTCCCAGCTTTTAGGGCCCAATGAAATTTGTTGCAGCTGTGCTGCTGTCTCCACTTCACACACAAAGTATTTGAAAGAAGTCAGCAGCCAACCTACAAAACTTGGTTACATTAATAAGCACTGAAACACAACTCACACACACATTAGCATACTCTGTGAAATTAAGCTAACCCAGCTAGCTTTCACTGGCTATTGCTGTTCACAAGCGCATGCTCGGCGACAAGAGTTTTTTTTTGCAGACTTTGTTGATTTTTACGGTTGCCGCCTCGACATGTTTAGATCAGGATGGGGCTGGTTAGTGTTTGCGAGGACATGCTGCTGTAAATGAGGGGTCTGAGCTAGCTATCCGCTGGGTTACATTAACAAGCACTAAAGCACAACATACAGTCTGAGTAGCACGCACAGAGCCGCATTAGCCTGCTCGGCTAAACAAAGCTAACATAGCTAGCTTCCACTGGCCAGTGCTGTTCGCAAGTTCACACTAGGTGACAAGAGTTTCAATGAGGGGGTTGGTTAGTGGTTTTTGAGGACATGCCACTATGAATGAGCGTATTCCCCAGATGGTAATATTTCTTCTCAATGTTACAGCATTTCATATAGATGGTCAATTTCTGTGAGAATGCGTGTTTAACAGTAGATTCTGTTAACGTGGACATCATAGGCCCCAAGGTTTGTTCCTTCATCAATAACTGTAAAAGCCAAAATATATCCACACTTTTTCACTTGCAGGATGCGGTGCATCTTCCAACTTCTGTTTTTGGCTTGTGTCCACCATGTTCCCACCTGTCCCACAACTTCCCATCTTTGGTTGCCGACTTTCATGCCGCTCCCGGATGTAAATCAAAAGTATTGATACTTGGTGTGTTCCAAAAGGTGTATCGCCATTGTTACACAGAATCTTTCCAAACAGCAGAATCAGTCTGCTATTGAATAACAAGCAGGCCCATAAAGAAATAAGGAAAAACAACATTGAAACAACAGATAAAAGTAATTTTAGGTGGCTTACCCGTGAGCTTGTTGTGGCTGAGGACCAATTGAGTGATGTTGGACAAGGTGACTGAGGAGACAAGAACATACATAAAAAAATTCCAACCAGATTACATTTTTGTTTTTGCTTCACTGACAGTGTTTCTTTTACAAACATATATTAATAAATGAATTACAAAATCAAGAAATATAGTGCTGTTCAATTCTGACACGAAAAAGGAAGACTTTGGTAGTTTTGGTAGCTTAGGGCCTATGATGTGCACGTTAATGGAATCTACTGTTAAACACGGACTTGTCACCCAGTGTGAAGTATGAGCTCTCTTCTATGAAAATGGCTGGCAGTGAATGAATTAATATACAATTCAGTTATGAAAATGGAACAATGTTGGTGGGGTTTTTTTTCAGATTTTTTTGTTGATGGGGAAAAATTGACAGTGGCATCACATCCATTTCTTGGTGTGTTTTCTATGATGTTCTATGATTCTATGATGTTCTCTATTTTTTGGCAGTCAGTGTAGATGGATAGATAGTGACTTCACTCATCTCCAATAGAAATACATGTAGGGTTACTTAGGGAATTGCTGCCTATTACACACTATATCTGCTGTTGTTCTTAAACATAACAGGCTTTGCAATCTTGGCAGTAATATACCACCAAGACTGCAAAGCCAAGATTGGTGTTTATTGAATAACAAGAATGTTCTACATTTTCTACATTCTCTGCTTTTTTTGGTTGTTTCATGAACATTTTTTGCCATTATGATTGACTGACTATCTTAGTAATAGCATTTTACAAAATACACACTTAAATAATTAGTAGTAGTTCTGACATCTTGCCACGAGATTAGAATGTGACCTCATATTAGCTCAGGGTTCATATTTTGAGAAAAAAGTAGCAGTTTATACACAGAGCAGTCTCATTGTGTGGTTACAATAGGATATACATTCAATAATGGTGAACCTTAGTAGCTTAATTTTGCCAAAATCATTATCATTAGCAGACAACAAACATTGCTAGTATTTTGCTCTGCCATGACAGCTAAGTCATTCTCTGGGACTGCATGTACAGTATGTATACATGCATGCACACTACACCATGTGTGACTACCAGTAATGCTACGCCCCCTTTTAAATGTCATTGAAATAATTGTGAATAATATAGACTTTCTTTCGTACAATGTGTTCGTGAATTTGATATACTGTGCTGATGTATGCACATACATTCATAAAGGGACAGTTAAAGAGGCCATGCAAGAAGGCAATCTTTGGTTCCCCGAAAGACTCAATTATAATATCAGATGAGAAAATATATCTCAATTTGCTGTCTTTCAGAATGAATAAAGCTCGCTTAAAATGAAAATACGTTCCACTTTTCCCCTAAAATGCAGGGGCATGTTCAGTACTGTAACGTTTTCTGAGTCATGCACTTAAACGGAAGAGTTTTGGAAGTAAACTAATAACTAATGCATTCTTACACAGTCCTGGAATATCTAGCATGTTCGAAATGCCTCTGTCGCACAATTCCACTTCTGGAAGGTTCTTGTCCCGACTCTCATCTACAATTTTCTTCATTGACTTCGACATTTTCTGAGGACAAAGTGAGAGAAAACATGTTAAAACTTGCTTATACGCCGGAGCTCACGTGAAAGCAACGTCAGCCATAATTTATTACACGGTAAAAAGGTGGATGTATTGTTATTACGACGCTTAACTTACGAACGCGGACTGAAAGTGTATCTCTGAAGCTCGGGCTGCGGATGTCTTGAATATAAAACCAAACATACCATAAAAGGATATAGCGTTCATTACACCGGAAGTGGGCTCTTCTTCTACTTTGGAGTTAAGCAGTGTTACTGCCACCGGGTGGTCATGTGCGCTTCTACATTGTCAGTCATTGTTAGTGTGTTAGTGAAAATCTGAACTGTCGTATAACAGACGCTCAAAGCTATTTCAGATAAAACTAACATATAACCCAGACCAAATAGCAAATGAACTATTGGAAATGCTACCGGAATGCTAATTTCCGTTGCAGATAGTTGTACATAATTGTGTACAGTGGCCAACATGGCATACACACCAAACATCATAAAAGACATGCAAGGGGAATGCTACAAATTTTAAATGCCACAAGAAACTGCAAATGCTAAAAACCCACAGGCCCCAACTGTATGAAAGAAATGCTACAAGTTCAAGGAGCAAAAGAGACTTCCTGGGAAATCCGATCTGAGGGACGAGTAGGACGCCCAGAAGAAAAGTGGGTGAGTTTTGAAGAGGTGGAATGAAAAGCTATATTTTTCTTTGTCATAGCTAAACAGCTGCATGTAATATTTTACAGCAGAGGTCCCAACCACCAGGTGGTCTGATACGGCCGGGACTGAGACCGCTACCGTGCCAAGACCAGTAGCCGTCTATGGGTGGAGTCACATAAGGTCTGATTGGCAAGCACTGATTTAAAAAAAAAAATGTTAATAGTTTTGTAAATACCGACACAATATTGTGTGTAAATGTATATACATTTTAACATACACACATGTGTTGGATCCTGCATCCGATTCAGAAGTGGAGACCAAAGTTTCTCAAGAAAAGAAGTTACTTGAAGACGTCTCTCAATGCTTAGTAGCTTTAACATTTTAGCGTTTTCTACAGCATCTGTAACGTGTAATGTGTTTTGTGGGATTACTAGTGTGTAAAAACTCGGGTAGAGCTATTAGCAACCCCGCTAATGTATGTTATAATGCTACACAGACAAGCGCTTTTTCTCCATGATTTACACAAAATAAACAGGACACTGATAAACTGTTACTTACTACTTGCCCTTCTGACTCCTCCACACGGCCAAGTAACGTTGGAAAGGCGTCGGGCTACAGCAAGTTTGTTGGCTAGTCCAGCTGCATAGTGGCTGTTGGAGAAGAAATTCTCTGCAATGCCTCTGTCGCGCGTCACGCTGCGGAGGAGCAGTCATCACATTGATGCTAGATAAATTTAAACTAAGACCGAAATGTTTTGCACATGGTTGAATATTTATTCCTTTTAAAGTTGATAATGCCGTTTAAATGTGTGTTTAAGAAAGCTGAATCCTACTGTGTTCAGTGTTTACATTTCAATAAATATTTGTTTAAACATGAGACCTGTAATATTTGTTATCATGGTCATTTTTTCATGTAAATTGAGGGATCAAAAGCAGTATTGGCCACAAATATCGGCCCAAGAAAAATCGGCCATCAGCTAAGGGTGATGACAAAAAATCGGTATCTGCATCGGCCCCAAAAAAAACATTATCGGTCGATCTCTAGTCAGGACCCCAATCACTTGTGCCTGATGGTGGCGTCTTTAGGAATTGTAAACTTATGCAGTGTTACCTTTTGAGGGATTGCTCGCAAGTAAACAGTGGAGCAGTGCTTTGAGGGAGGACAGAGGGTTTATATATAAGAAAATGCGCACCTCTGTGACATCACAAAGGAACAGTTTTACCACGCCTTTTAAAATCAAGCGCTTTGAGCCATCCCAAACTTCTTTTAGGGCTCACTTCCAAATGCACAAACCTCATTATGTGAAACTTTTGCACGAGAATACAACATTCTGTCTACAATCATAGGTCAGAGAAGTGGAAAAAGCATAATAGGCCCCCTTTTAGGCCCCCAAACTGGACTCTCTCTATGTCTTGGCTGCACCTAGAAATTCTGTCCATGAAAGTTATGAACAGAATCAGTGACAAAGGGCAGCCTTGGTGGAGGCCAAAGTTCACCAGAAACTGGACTGAATTACTGTTGGCAATGCAAACCAGGCTCCTGCTCCGGTTGTAAAAAACCTGAATGACACATGGACTGACACCTGGAGCTTTGCCACTAGGGAACGTTTCGACTACCCCCCAGATACCTCGGCCACGATGATGAAACTGTCCGCGTTCATGTCCTCAGACTCTACATAGGGTATGCCAGTGGGGCAAGGGCGTCAAAGTATTCCTTCCCACTGTTCGGCTATCCTCCTCACTGTAAACGGTGTGGACCTGGCACTGTGTTTTGTGAAATAGGTTGTTACAGGTCCGGAGAGATCGCAGCAGAGAAATGATCACAAACAACGACTGTATGTACATTAATGATATTTAATGGTAAAACACACAGCAGTTCACAACACTTCCCCTCAAGTTATTATGCTAGACACAAGCTGATCACCCCTATGCCCCCACATAACACTCCATCATGAGTTATGCTAGACACAAGCTGATCACCCCTATGCCCCCACACAACACTCCTTCATGAGTTATTATGCTAGACATAAGCTGTCACCCCTATGCCCCCACATAACACTCCAATCAACACAGTTCGAATCCAGAATAGCATACCTTACCGTTGACAGAGGGCGGAGAGCCAAAAACACCCCGGTAGAGTAATCTGGAAACCGAAAGCTGGACACTCGTGCACAGTTCACAGCAGACTCTCACCGGGATTGAGAAAACAAATGCTTTATATGCTCGCTCGTGCGAAAACAGGTGGCCAGCCTGTCTCCGCAGGAGGGGAGTCATCGCCTCCATCCTCTGTCTCAGGCACCTCAAGGTAACATTTTTCTCACAACCTTCTAGTTCGTTTCTCACAACATTCACAACATTCTATATGGGCATAATATTTATCCCGTTGCCGGGACCAGTGAATATTTAAGTGTGTGAAGTCAAAACAAGTCAAAAAGTGTGCAAAGCAAGTTACATAGCTGTAATAGCTGTAATAGCATAGCTGCAAAAGTACAAAACAAGTGGTATAACCATTGGTATATAACCATGTGGTGGGTCAGCACAGGACAACACACCTAAAAATCTCTTCCTTCACTCCACCCTGTGGCCTGAGCTGAAACCACCACTTAATTGATAAACCGTTCAGGTCGATCGTCTTCATTTTCAAACATCCAATTAACATAGGCATCACCATGTGGTGGGTCAGCTCAGGACAACACACGTCCTTCACTCCACCCTGTGGCCTGAGCTGAAACCACCACTTAATTGATAAACCGTTCAGGTAGATCATCTTCATTTTCAAACATCCAATTAACATAGGCATCCCCCTGGAGCAACAACACCATGATGTCATGATTCCCGTGTAACATGTGCCCAATAACAAACTGATACATAGAAATACGATCAGGAAACGTAAAATGCAGGGGGTCCGAACGCCTTGGCCACCAGGATGCATGATGACCCGGAGGGTCAGCTTCCACAAACATCTTTGTTATTTCCCTCCCAAACGGCCCCAAATCATCGTATAGTTCTATTTTCATAATTCAAGAAACTGCGTTATAAATGCGTCGCGACAACATAGCTCGGGTGCGTCTAATATACCAAAACATGCAGAAGTTAACCAACGTTAGTAAAGCTAAGCATATGATAAGAACCAATAATGGAGGGACTAAGTGTCGTCGTGCTGTTATCGACATTCCTGTAAATATATCCCACCAGTGATGAGCCGAAGATTGCTCAATTGTCCTGGTGGCATGTACCACCTCATTCCGGGCGATCATGGTGGACACCTGCAACCTGGACACATCTGTCAAATGAGTTTTAACAAGATGCTTAAGTGTCTCCGAACGGTTCAGTGCGCTGCTGAAGCGTGTCAGATCCACCTGCCAAGGCAGCGATAGGGCTTGCCATTGCACAGTAGACAGTCGGTTTGTCCAACTGAAATCTGTCAATCGAAACGATTGATTGTGCCAGGTAAACAGATGCACGTCCCATAAACATCCGGAAAACGGTGTCGTTGGCAACTGGGGATGTGGATTCACTGTTGCTACACAAATAGAGTGGGGCCCTACCTGATATAGCAAGTCCTCAGGCTTCTCCACATTCCAATCACACAGTGCCGTGTCATTCGTAAAACATGGGTCTCGATATATTTGCATTTGTAAGCATACAGTCCCCTTGTCCATTACGTCACAACCTTCCAGATCATAAGTCAGATTAGTCTGTGGACTAAACCAGTCCCCATGCGTTTTCAAGAAATAATAATGGTTTCCCACTATTAATGGCAAAATCCGATATCTGCATATGGTCATGGGTCGGGTTACGTTTACTTCCAACCACATCCCTTGACAGTGTGTTTCATTGCACTGAGTCAGGCTAGGTTTAACTTGTAACCATACGCGGTCCGATATGTTCCATAAGTGTCTCCACGGCTGCACTGCTGAGGAGGTCAATGTTCTCAACAGACGTTCTTGCTGAACTTTAGCACTAAGCATTTGCAAGGTACATTTGGTACTATTCAACGTTGCAACCTTGTGTAAAACTTCTGATGTTGCATCCCACATATCAACGTTCCAACCCAGAAATGTGTCTACTACATGAGCTCCCCCTTTCTGTATTTCTACAGTGGTAGGCATCCATTGTGCCACCCTGCGGAACCCATGAGCTGTCGCCTGACCTGTAGATGATAACATAGATCGTGTCACTTCCCCATCAATGGTGTTGAATATTCCTAACAAAGTTCCTGTTCCCCCTAACAGTGTATCATACCACGCTCGTTTGTTCCTTCGTGGCTTGCAGGTTGGTATCGATGGTAACCTTATCTCCCAATGAATCTCATTATGTGTCGCCTGGTAAGCCATGTGTGTGCATGATGTCACTATTGGCACTAACGTAGGGTGTGTCACCTGCTGATGTGGTGGTACTACCAAGATGACCCAGATTGTTGACCTGCGTCCCGTGATCTCAGTTGAGTTTGAAATCCAGATGTCAGTGTCGCCTGACGTTACCGTCCATTGAGTCCCCTTGGTCGATGAGCATGATACGTCCTCACGAAGTGTGAAGGGATGTTCCGTCAGGAAGGGATTTCCTGTTAATCGACAGAGGCTTACTTCAGCTTCAATGGTAACGTTGCATCCCGTTCTCAGGATCATGGACCACGCATGTGGTCCTGGGTAGGGGTCGCAGTCCATGGTGATGTTTGCAGTCTGGCAGACGGACCACGCAGGGCAGCGGAAGTTATCCTGCGTGCGATTATTGGTGCTGTTCTTCCATCCCACTCGAACCACGCGAGGCAAGCGAGGAGCTCCTTCCACCGGTGTCCCCCAAGAGTGGGCGTTCCTTGGGCCGCATGCAGGCAGGACAGCCAGGAGAGTGCCCCAACCAACGACATGGCCATCTCCTGGGCGGGACCCCATGGTACGATGATCCTCGGGCCCCTTCTGCCGGACGTCCCACCAGCAGCCTCAACATCCACACTCCAACGCTCGCCACCAGGCTGTGACTGAAAAACAAAACACATGCTCCTCCCAGTCCAATCATGGATATTTTCGGTCCCTTGAATTTAGCAGGATTGCCTGAAATTATCGTGGGCTCCGCCCTTGTATCAACTAAAGCTCTTACTTCCTGATCTGAGCTTTTCCAATGAATAATCATGTTTACATGAGGCCTAGGGTCTTCTTGTGACCAGCGGGGTACAAATTTGGCCGCTGCCTCCGGGGCTTGACCCCCATCCTATTCAAACTTGGCTAAGGAGGGGTAAAGACCACCGCCTTCCGAAAAGGGGTTCTTATTCTGCCTCCCCTTCCGATTCTGTTTTTTGGCCTTACTCTTTTCTTTTCTTTCTTTGCGTGCTCGCTTTAATGCAGCTATTTGATGCTTTTCCCGTTCGCCTTCTGATGTAGTTGAGTCTGAATCGGAATCATCAGAGCTTCTAACAGGCACACCAACCTCCTCCTCCCTTGGTGGCGGATTGGCACGCATCCATTTACACAGTGCATCATACAACTGCTGACCTTGAGCATCGGTCACCCTTTCCTCAGCAGGGGGCATCGCTCTTTGTACGCGTCGCCGACGCTGTACAGGTCTAGCTACACGAAGCTCACCATCACCCTCCCCCTGCTCTGGGTCAGGATACAGATCAGGGAAAAACTTCTCCCAATCCTCCTCTCGATCCCAGGCATCGGGATTATCCTCCCCACTTATCACAAAAGCTCGTATTTTCACCTCATCACCCCTGAGATTTTTCCTCTGCTTGCGAGTAACATGCCTCGTGCTAGCAACAGCCTTCTCACACATCCGCTGTAAATTAGCTTTTTTGCACTCCAGCAATGTTATTTTGGTTTGTAACATCTGATTCTCTATTTTTACTCTATCAACTTGTTCTCTTAGTTTCAACGTTTCATGCTCCGGGCTAGTATATTTTTCTGGCTGAATTTTCCATGCCTGCGCGCATGCCCACATGCACTTAACAGCTCCTCCAAGCGGAGCTTTGGGTTTCACCACAACCCTAGGAACACCAGCGGTATTTTCTGTCCATGCTTCCAGACCAGAACTCCCCGCTTGCAACAACTTATCAGCTACCGTCTTAACAGCTCCTCCGAGCGGAGCTTTGGGTTTCACCACAACCCTAGGAACACCAGCGGTATTTTCTGTCCATGCTTCCAGACCAGAACTCCCCGCTTGCAACAACTTATCAGCTACCGTCTTCCACGGCGCTGCCCCCCACCCCGGAACAACTCTGCTCTCCGCGGCGGGACTATTTTCCTTTTTCCTAAACATTTCTCTCACTGAGTCTCTCCTTTTCAAAAAGTTCCAGGTTCGTGACGCCAAATGTTTTGTGAAATAGGTTGTTACAGGTCCGGAGAGATCGCAGCAGAGAAATGATCACAAACAACGACTGTATGTACATTAATGATATTTAATGGTAAAACACACAGCAGTTCACAACACTTCCCCTCAAGTTATTATGCTAGACACAAGCTGATCACCCCTATGCCCCCACATAACACTCCATCATGAGTTATGCTAGACACAAGCTGATCACCCCTATGCCCCCACACAACACTCCTTCATGAGTTATTATGCTAGACATAAGCTGTCACCCCTATGCCCCCACATAACACTCCAATCAACACAGTTCGAATCCAGAATAGCATACCTTACCGTTGACAGAGGGCGGAGAGCCAAAAACACCCCGGTAGAGTAATCTGGAAACCGAAAGCTGGACACTCGTGCACAGTTCACAGCAGACTCTCACCGGGATTGAGAAAACAAATGCTTTATATGCTCGCTCGTGCGAAAACAGGTGGCCAGCCTGTCTCCGCAGGAGGGGAGTCATCGCCTCCATCCTCTGTCTCAGGCACCTCAAGGTAACATTTTTCTCACAACCTTCTAGTTCGTTTCTCACAACATTCACAACATTCTATATGGGCATAATATTTATCCCGTTGCCGGGACCAGTGAATATTTAAGTGTGTGAAGTCAAAACAAGTCAAAAAGTGTGCAAAGCAAGTTACATAGCTGTAATAGCTGTAATAGCATAGCTGCAAAAGTACAAAACAAGTGGTATAACCATTGGTATATAACCATGTGGTGGGTCAGCACAGGACAACACACCTAAAAATCTCTTCCTTCACACTGGTTCCCCTTTCTGAGGCATCGGACGGTTTGCCAGAACCTCTTCAAAGCGGAACAAAAATCGTGCTCGATAGCCTCACTGAACTCCTCCCTCACCTGAGTTTTTGCCTTAAGCCACGTGCCGCTTGGCCTGCCAGTACCTGACAGCTGCTTCAGGAGTCCCACAGCCATCCATGCTCATGAATGGCTCATTCATTAGCTATGGCTAATCTGATGTCATGTAACATTACTGACTTGTTTGTCGATTTTTTTTTACTAATAATAGTCCTTAGACAATCATGATTCATTTATTAAGGAATTAATTTTCGAAAAACCACTACAGAGTGGTGGAGCGATATTCAAACCTCTATGTAGCGAGGGATGACTATACCGTTAGAAAGCCCATAATTTTTGCATTTTTATGCGTGTCATAATATTTATTCCCACTTTTTTCAAGGGTCCTTGAACGTTTTGCATTCCGAGACAAAGATAAAGTGTCACTGCTGTGGTCATGGATAGACTGTTTTTCCCAAATGCTAATGCTGTGTGTGAATGTACTATAAAGTTGAGGTTTGATGATGATATACTGTACTTGTGTTGAGTGCTCATGTTAGTATTTGTTGTCAAGTCACTTCATGTTAGCATACATACATGCAAAAACAACGCAATAATCTCTCAGGAGAACCAACTCCAGGCTTGTACCAGAGGTGAGTCTACATTCAGTTTGTGCTTTTACAGTGGCAAGAAAAAGTATGTGAACCCTTTGGGATTTCTTGGATTTCTGCATATATTTCGCATAACATATCTTCATGTAGGTCACCACAATAGATAAACAACTTCTGTTGTAACTAATACGGCACAACATTTTATAATTTCATCTTGTCACTGAACACATCAGGTCAAAAACTCAAAGTACAGGGTGGAAAAAGTATGTGAACCCCTTGGTAAATGACTTCTACAAGAGCTAATTTGAGTCAGGTGTCATCCAACATGGAGTTCAATCAGTGTGACGACTTTGCAGGAGTCGTATCAAGCTGCCCTGCCCTTTAAAAACTCACACTAGGTTTGAAATGGCTTTTCAGAAGAAGCATTGTCTGATTGGAACCATGCCAAAGAACTCTCTGAAGACCTGCGAGCAAGAATTGTTGAGCTACATAAGGCTGGTAGCGGATACAAAAGTATCTCTAAAAGCCTTGATGTGGACATCAACAGTTAGACAGATCATCTACAAATGGAGAGAGTTAATGGCAGGACACCACGGAGGAAACCTCTGCTGACAAAAAAGAACATTGCTGCATGTTGTTGGATGTTGGAATCCGTTTCTGAGATTTTTGTTCAGTGTTGTCAGAAAATATAATGTGCAAAGCTTTTCGCTTGGCCAGAAGTGTGTTGTTGGTGGTCGTCCTTCATTCCTATTAGCCTTTCACATGACATCAAAGAGTAGATGTTCAAACTTCAGAACATCTTTGTCGTCCTCGGCAGGTCCCTCCAACACAGCTGTCAAAAAAACCCACATATTAAAGTCATGTACGAAAAGGAATAATAGTTAATAAGAATAAGTTGACAAGATGTATAGGTCAGTATTAAAAGGCCTATATAATTTTTAGATATCGTGTTTAACTCATTTGCTGCCAAAGATGTAAAGACCCATGTCAATACTTTTGAACATTGTGTAAAAGTTTGTTTTCTTCCGTAATATCATAAAAAAAGTAACCTTCAAATATCCCAGATTTAGTACAAGGGGTGACACCGAAATCCAGATTAAGAATAATGTTTGGGTTAGTTCGGGCAGCCACATTCCAATAGACCGAACCACCCTATTGTCCATTCTGGCCTCCCAATTGATCCAACTGCTTTTGCAAAGCCGAAATATTCACCAAGATGGCATCCTTGTTGTGATATTACTGTTTCGGTGTTACGGAGCCTTTGATAGCGGCCTTCAGCTCATCTCTGTTGTTGCGTCTGATGTTACTTCCTTTGTTACATATTTTCCTCTTCACAATACCCCACAGATTCTATATGAGGGTCAGGTCAGTTGCAAGCCAGTCCAGCACAGTCATACTGTTGTCAGTAAACCAGTTACTAGTGGATTTGGCACTGTGGGCAGGTTCCAGGTCATTTTGGAATATAAAGTCAGCATCTCCAAAAAGGTTTTCAGCAGATGGAAGCATGAGGTGCTGTAAGATCTCCTGGTAGACAGGAGCAATTATTGAGTACTTTGAGACTGAGTAACTGAGTACTGTCAAAATATTCCAATATTATGACACATGGCTTTTGGGGTATTCTTTAGCTGTATGCCATAAAAATCTAAATTAAGACAAAAAAGGTTTTGAAAGGTTCACTGAATGCACAATGAATCTAGAATATGGGAAGGTTTCTAAATTTGGATCAACCCGACCACTCAATCCCAAAGATGTATTTATACGTTGTTTACCGTGAGACATAACAGCAAACTCCATCGCAACAACAACAACAAAGACTCCTTCCCTCACGCTCACCCCTCCGGGTGGCAACTACTCCCCTATCAATAGTTCCGGGATGAATTATGTACCAGCAACCTAGCACTACGTGGGATTGTTTTTTGGACATTTTGGCTAAATACATATGGCTAACTTGGTGTCAAAGTGGAAGTTATGCTTTGAAAAATCAGTCATAATCATCACAAATGGCCAGTACCGAGAGCAACAGCGTTTGAAAAATGGCAGGGATGTATAAGTAAATATTGATAAATAAACATATCAATATATCTCCCAGCCCGACCAAGAAGTATGAAGAAGTCTCGCTTCAAGTCAAGAGCCATGCACAGATCTCACAAAAAGTCCAAGAAAAGCAAACGCTGACAAAGAAGACGATGATGATGATGATGGTCTCTTGCCGTTTCGTACAGTGCAAAAGTGCTTGTCCACGCTTAGTCCTCAGTAAAAGTGATTCCCAATAAAAATGGTTTCTAATCAGAAACGCTACTGTGTTGTGTGATTGCAAAAACCACAGTAAACTTACATGATGTGATGATGTCACAGTTTGGCCTTGGTCATTTGATCCTTCAGTTCCAGACCAGCGATGGTGGACAGGTGCACTTCATCTGGTCCATCAGCAATGCGTAAAGTCCTGGCATAGGCATACCTGCAAAACAAAACAGACTAAACTGGAAACTGAATCTAGCAACACTACTACTAATAATGATAATAAATTTTATTTGTGTAGCGCTTTTCAAAATACTCAGACACTTAACAGTGAAGAAAAATAGAGTTGAGTAAAAGATGCATTAAAATACAACATTACTACATTCATTCAGAGCTAAAAAAATAAGGCTAAAAGCAGGGCACAGAAGTCATGTATAAAAAGTTAGACATCAAAAAAGGATTTAAACAGGTCGGTTTTGAGTTGTTTTTTGAAGGTGGGAAGGTGAATGGGGCAAAGAATTCCAGAGGGTGGGGGCAGCGATGGAGAAGGCTCTGTCTCCCCAGGTTCGGAACTTGGTCTTACAGGGAAGTGCCAGGAGGATGGAGTCCGAGGAGTCAAGGGGACACGGGAGATTGTGTGGATGGACGAGATCTGTGAGGTATGGAGGGGTCAAATTGTGGAGAGCTTTGTAGGTGATGAGAAGGACTTTGAAATAGATACCTTGGGGGACAGGAAGCCAGTGGAGGTTTTTAAGGACATGGGTAATGTGTTCACGGAAGCGGGTGGAGGTGAGGAGGCGGGCAGTGGAGTTCTGAATATATTGCAGTTTGTTGAGGGTTTTGGATGGTCTACCGTAGAGAATACTGTTGCAGTAGTCGATTCTGGATGTGATAAATGCATGGATCAGGGATTCAGCGGCAGAGAATGGAAGTGATGGACGGAGTGGGCTATGTTCTTAAGATGAAAAACTGCTGTCCATGTTAATTGTTTGACAAGGGGTTCAAATGAAAGGGCAGGGTCTTGGAGGATGCCAAGGTTGTGGATGTGATGTTTTTGGGACCAATGATGATAATATCTGTTTTGTCACTGTTAAGTTTAAGGAAATTGTGTTCCATCCAGGTTTTTATGTCGGTTAAGCAGTTGGTGAGGGTGGAGTAGATATTGGAGTCGGAGGAGAGAAGAAGATCATTAGTGATTTTAAGAAGCGCTGTTTCAGTGCTATGTTTGGGAAGGAAGCCGGACTGGAAGGATTCAAACAGGCTGTTGGAGTTGAGGTGAGTTTGTAGTTGAGCAGCTATGACACGTTCCTTTTGGACAGAAAGGGGAGGTTACTGGAATCAAGACCAGACCTTTTGAGTGTGGGGGTGATTGCTGCCAGCTTGAGAGACTGTGGAACGGAGCCAGTGGTAACAGTGTTTAGAATTCTTATTATCAGAGGAGAAATTATGTGGAGGCAGGGTTTGATAAATGCGGAAGGGATAGGATCCAGGGAGCAGGTTGGAGTCTTGATACCAGGTTAGGATTTCAGTGAGTTGCACGGCTGTGAAATGGGAGAGTCGCTGAGTGGAGCCAGATAACAGAGGGTCGGGGGGCAGCGAGTGAGCCGAGGGGGGATTGAGGGAACTGTATATTTTCACAATTTTGGACTGGAAGTAGGTTAGGAAATGGTTACATTTGGTGGTGGTTAAGGATGAAGAGGAGTCATCATCGGGCTTTAGCAGTGTTGATTGTTGAAAAAAGAGATTTAGGATTGTTGGAACCAGATGTAATGAGATTAGAGTAGTATTGTGATCGGGCCTTATTTAAAGCATCTTTGTATTGCTGTAGAAAAAAAAATCTGTATAAACTTGGAGATGAACGGTTAGGCCAGATTTCTTGTACAGTCTCTCAAGCTGGCGTTTACAGGACTTCATATTATGGCGCACAGGGGTGTACCAGGGGGCAGTATGGGAGAAAGAGACCATTTTGTTTTTATTAGGGACCAGTTCATCAAGACAGGAGGAGAGGGTATTGTTGTAGTCGGAGACACGTTCAGAGTGGTCCTTGGACAGCAGAGGACGGGAGACAGCAAGTTTGGTGGTGAGAAGTGAAGTAAAGGCATGGGGGTTGATGGGGTTTCATTCACTAAAATGAATAAAGCATCCTAGCGTATTCAAGAGTCAAATACGCAAATTCAGACATTTTGAATTATCTCACAAAAGGCAGAATAATCCCTAATAAAATACAGGCTACTGTTGTGGCCATAACCCAAACTCGCAACATCACTTCCTGTCCGCCGCTCATTCTGCTCTCCTAGGGAACATACTGTATTTACGGCAACACACATAAGCAAGAGTCTTACTTATGTCTTAAATGACCTATTTAATATTCTGTCTACTATACTGGGTAATATACTGTATAAAGGAGTCTATGGGGCTAACACCCCATAGACTCCAGTTGAGAGGGCTCCAATAATGTTAAAAAACACATTTAGAAAGTCTGAAACAAGTTTAAACTAGTAGGTTTAGGCATTACTGGAGGATCCTACAGTCCATGGGACTTCAGAGGCACCAGCAGCAGTTTGCTGTTTTGTAATGGCTGTTTAGCAGATTTGAAAAAATTGTCTGGCAGAAACCTCTCATTTTGCCTTCATCAGCACAATTCAAATGGCCATTTGAATCAGCCACACATTTTTTCACTGTACAAAATTTTTTGTGAATTCTTGAATGTTTCCACGCCTTGTCCAAGGGATTGCAATATTTGACACTTTGTCAGCAATGAGCCTTTTTCTTTCCCATACTACCTGAAATCTGTGGTATGCATGATAATGTGGAACATCATTTTTAATACCAATGTTTGTATCAAATATTACACACACACAAAAAGTGAATTATTTTTGTCCTGTTTTGTGGCCTCAAGTTAATGCAACTTGAGGCCACTCAAGACTTACATGTGTGCCAAGGGGAAGTCTTCAGATACGCCTGCCCCTCCATGCACTTGTATAGCACAGTCCAGTACCTTGCACGCCATCCTGGCTGCTGCCACCTTCACCATTGCTATCTGCATACATGATTCACTTCACTCAGCAAGAACACAATAAAGAAAAACAACTTTGAAAGCACAGTCTTACCTGTTTGCGAGCAGCACGTCCTCCCAGTGTGTCAAGAGTGTGTGCAGCACAAAGCGTCAGCAGGCGGCTCTGCTCTATCATGAGTCTGCACTCCGCTATCCAGTGAGCAACCACCTCCTGCAACACAGCAAGCTGCATGTCACCAGCTGTCCACTAGAGGTCGCACAGTAACGAAGTGGAATGAGCGTTCAGGAGCCTACATGTTGGTACAGTTTCTTGCCAAAGGTTCTCCGAGAGGCGGCACGCTGGCACAACAGCTCCAGTGCAAGCTCAGCCAGACCCACAGCTCTCATGCAGTGATGCAGCCTACCTGCTCCCAGACGAGCCTGAGCAATCTCAAAGCCTCGGCCCTCGCCTGGAAACAACACAAATAACGTCTCATATGTGTCTTATAAAAGAAAAACTGTGTTCTTGTTTACCCAGAATGATGTTGGAGACAGGAACTCGCACATTTTTAAAGTGGATCTCAAAGTGTCCGCCATGGATGGCATCTGAGTGAAGATTCATTTAAAGGAGACCAATTATGCTTTTTCCACTTTTCTGACCTATAAATGTAGTTAGAGTGTTGTATTCTTGTGTTAAACCATGCCAATGTTTCAGATAATGAGGTTTGGAAGTGAGGAAGTGAGACCTGAAAGAAGTTTGGGATGGCTCAAAACGCTTGGTTTGAAAAGGAGTGGTCAAATTGTTCCTTTGTGATGTCACAGAAGGGCAGACTTCCTTATATGGTTCATAGTTAGGTGCGCCGTGGGTGGAATGAATTAAAACAGTTTTGGCAGGAAGGTCACCACGGTAACCACACATCCACCGTGCGACCAGATGCAAATGAAAATTTAAAAAAAAAATACTGGCAACGCTCCATTATCTTCTCACTTCCTGGCCGGTGGTATAATCCTAAATCACAGTGACAGTAGACACGAATACCTTTGGTATCGTTGCTATAGCCATCTTAATGAGTATTTTTATGTTTTTATTTGTGTATTTGATTTACCGGAGAATGACCTGGCAGCAGTTTGCAGTTTCTTTTAGAGCTACATATCTAATGTGATTATGGTGTACCATAACACCCCTAGCAATTGGGCTGTTTGTGTACCCAATGGTGAGTGTAGAACAAATATGGAGGTGGACATACCATCTTGTCCAAAGACAGTGAGTGGCCTGACCAGTTTGACACCAGCGGCATCCAAAGGCACCAGGACCATACTGTGTCGGCCATGTCTACAAACATTAAACAGCAATTACGTTTAATATGAGAAAGAAAGTGATGTACTTGATGGTGTGGATCTGGGGAGTGGTTATTTGTCAATTGTAAACACACTACAATGAAATTAACCGCCAAGTACCAAATAAAAGGTCATTTCCTTGCCAAAGTCCACGACTATAAAATCATTTACATCAACAGTAAACCTGAAGTGGAACAGGAAAAGAAAAATAGAGCTGAATGGTAGTAGAAAACATCATATCACCTGTGCATTCTAACACACAAATGGAGTGGTTTGTCATCACTCAGAGGCATGTGGACCAACATGTCTCTTAGTGTTGATACATACAACATTCTCAATGCTTATAAAGTTATAAAAGATTTTTAAACATTTTGGGTGGGGGTGGGGGGGGGTCATATCTGACTCCAAAACCTCAGGTCTCCCAGAACCAATTTTTTCAATATTTACGTATACATACCATGTTCTCTCTCTAGGATGTAATATACAAATTAGGAGGGTGTTTTTCTTATTGGAGAGAAAAAGCGCAAAATGTGTCAGTATGTACTCTGTTTATTGTACCTTGCCAACTTCACTGAAATTATGTAACACTCAAACTGTTCATTTTTCAGCACATTAAACTCAAGCTTGAGCCTTGATTTGGATAAAGGCACAACAACAATCCTTAATTTTGGGGAAATTCCCCTTAAAAACCAAGGTTTGAAAAGTTGGGAAAGTAAAATGCAGTGAGTTGAAGACTCTTGTTGAAAATTTTGTTAAAGAATTAGTTAGAAAGTTTGGCCAAGTCAGTATGTTGGATTGCCTTATATGATGTTTTGACAAGTTCTGGAAAAAAAGATAATCAAAGAACTCAACCGTGGCAGGTTTCTGGTAACTGGAAAAAGCATCATAGCATTGTCCCGGGTCATCATGGTGATGAAAAGTGTTACAATGTTACATCTGGATTGTACGTTAGGTCAGATACGCCACTCCTCCAGACCAACAAGTCTGCATCTATTTTGGACAAATTTGAAATAACACATAATAATAATGTATTATTATTATTTTATGTATTTATTCTTTTAAATACTTAGATAAATAATGATTATATATATATTATAATTATATATATATATATATATATATATATATATATATATATATATATATATGTGGGTGTGTGTATATGGCCATGTAGATATACGGGGGGGGGGGGGCTCTGCGGGGGTCTGGCGCAGGGCATTCCATCTATACCGCCCGGTCCTCCATGGGGCAGTGTGCCCGGGCCTCTCCTGTCCTGGCCGGGGCGGTCCTATGTCGGTGGTCAGGCCTGGGGTTACCTGGGGCGGGCCGGGTTCTGCTTCCTGGGGGTGTGTGGGGGGCGGTGCCTCCGGCCGTGGACGGGCTCCCTCCTGGCTGGCGGGGGCGCCCCTGTGCCCACGGGTGTGTGGCCTTCGATGCCCTTCTGCCCTAGTGGGGTATGGTCTCCCGCTGGTCTCGGGGGTGCGGCTCTCCTCCGGCCTGCTGGCGCCCTGTTGCCGGTTGGGATTGCTCCTCTATGGCCTCTTGCTGGTCTCTTCGGGGAGTTGCTTCGGGGGCGGGTCTTGGGGAGTCGGCCCTGGCTTTGCCCACACCCACGGGGCCGGAGGATCTCTGGCGGTGGGGGCTTGGCCTGGCTGCGCGGGGCGGGGCTTGCTGGGTGGTAGAAGGCAGTCTCTCTCCTTTTGTCATTCTCAGTGACAATTACACATTCACACACTCGCATTCACATACACAACACACCTCCATATGGACACTCACAGCACATGGGTGCTTCTCTATACAATCGACCATTTTATCCCTGATGTTTATATACTATTGGTATGCTATTATTACAGTAATAATGATGTCAAGCAGTGAGATTTTAATTACTGTAATCGTATGGCTGTAATTGTGTTTACTATCATGGTTCATGTCTTTATTGTTACTATTGCTACTGGTAAGTTGAACTATTTCATTTCACTGATATCATCTCCATTATGACCCTTAGCCATCATTGACATTTAACTGTTCTGTTTGTCTCTGTTGTTGTTATGGGAATTCTTGTTGCTGCTGTTTTTGTCTCTCCCTCTACTGCCCCCCCACCCCACCCCACCTTTCTCTTCTTCTTTTCTGTTCTTCTTCTTGCTCCGGTCCAGTCGCTCCAAATGGCATAACAAAAACATCAAATAACGGCAAATAAAATTTCATGGTACAGGGAAGTTGTAGCCAACACCTTTCCTGACACAGAGCAAATCTGTCTAGCATGTAAGGGCATTTAGATCAACAATACTATCTGATAAATGATAAAACATAAACAAGACTGTGCTCCACGGCGGATATAGAAAATGAATGAAATGCTGTCATTGTGAGGAGAAGGAACGTTTGTGAGTGGGAGTATTTACTCGGCAGACTACTCAGTCTGAGCTGAAACTCCTCTTACAGAGAGTGAATAGAAGTTAGCAGGAGTTAACTTGTGTGTGCGTGATTCGGGTTTTATACAAGACTGCTGAATTTAAATTTTACACTGTTTCATATCGTGATACAGCCTAAAAATATGACATAAGCTAAGGTCCATATAGCCCAACCTTATTTTATATTATTTATTTGTTTTATTAAAAAGAAAGATGGTATGATTTTACCAATCCGGCCCACTTGAAAGTGGATTTTCCTCCATGCGGCCCCTGAGCTAAATTGACTTTGACACCCCTGTTCTACAGGTACCAAAGGACATAATATGCAAATTTTGAAAACATTTTGTCTTAGGGAGACCTGAAATTTTGGTGGCCAAAAATGACCCCTCAAAATTTTAAACCTTGAATAAAATCGGGAATAATGAAAATGGGACTGCAGATTTGAATTTTGCATTAAAAAACTACCTTATGGCACAAAGTTTAGTTAATCTAAAACTAATCATCCTTATCCTTTATCCAACACTAAATCTTCAATCCTTATTACTCTCTTAATAATGTGAGTTTTGAAAAACTGACTCTTAACTGGCTTTTAGCATTAGAGAATTTTATGTGAATAAGAACAAAATGTGGGGGGGTGTGGTAGGCAAATGTCCCCTGCGTTGGTTGATGATATGGAATGACCCTAAACAGTTTGAGTTTACACACGGGTCCACGGCAGGACTGAGATAAAACGTCCACTGACCTGATGGTGGTGCTGGTGGTGGTGCTGGTGCACATGACAATGGCCACTTTGCACTGAGGATTACCTGCACCTGTGAGGACGACACAGCGACTTATTTTGAGTTTTGGCATGATTCTGACCTTCATGTGACCTATCGGAGGTCGAGCTGGGCAGACTACATGTTCCCATTTAGTCGCCACAGAGGTGGGGAACACATTCAACAAATTAGAGTGATGAAGCACTTTGACACTGATGTTGATGCCCAGCTGGAGGTTCTCTTTTATGGTGACTTGTGGCTACTTTGTCTCACAAGGCCTCAGAAGTCCTCTGTGAAGTCATGGTGAGAGAAAAGCCAGCCTTCCTGTTTTTATTTGCATATGCTGACAATGGGAGATGGGACCCTGAGGACAGGACATGTGGACACCAGACATATGTGCAATAATGACAGTAGGAGAAGAACACGATGTGCAACGTGTTCACTCTTTCATGACATGGATACTAGCATCAGAAGATTGTCATATTGAATCACTCGGTCTTCCCAGAAGAGCGGAATCTGTTTTAACAGCAGAGGAGAAACAACTTTCAAGCAGGCACAGCTAGCAAAGAGGTGCATGTACAGTATAGTGGTGGTTGCTTTAAGGAAAACCTATTAGGACTGAGGTATGTTGGTTTCATAATACAAGTTGTCAAGTCAAAACATGCTCCAACACCACTGGAATGAAAAGAAACCCCTCCCAGCTCATGTGCTTGTCTTCCAGCATAGTTTGTCAAACTCACACTCTTTATAGATAATGGCAGTTTTTTGGTTTCTTTTCTGAATCCTCTTTTACGTGGCTGGCTAGGCATGTGTGTTGCACCTCCCTATGTTGTGGCTGTTTACACTCCTTTGTCTCTAATCCACACCCTGGGAGAGGGTCATTCCATTACCATTCTTCATTCTCATACAATGACAGAATGAGAAAGAAGGAAGGGTCCTGATTTTTGCACTGTCTACTTAAATTACAGTAAGAAAATGACAAATAATTATTGACACTCATTATTGCATTATTAAAAGAAGACATTCATTGCCTCGATCAAAGATGTCAAAAATACAGCCATGGAGTGATATCCTTTTGATGGCTGTTATCTTTAAATACAGTATATGTCAATATACTGACTTTGGGTTTTCTGTGGAATTAACAAGCGATGATATCAAAGTGTCCACCATATTCTTCCATTTTTGTCTATGTGGCCCGTGTTGGAAAATGTTAGGACACTATGAACTAAGACTTTGTATCAATACAAATGAATCTTTCTTGCAACCAGGCCCAACTGGCATGTCCCCACCCATGTTTGCTCGACTACAGTTACAAATATAAGTAATAATAATGAAACAATAAATGTCTTTAAAATAATGTATTATTCTTCAACTTTATGACTGATGTAATTTTAATGCTTTAAGACTTCAAAATAAGTTCTGTCCCTGTGTTGACCGTCCCCCGTGACTCTGACGAATATACCTTTAAATACGCCCAATGACCATTCCTCGAGTTACCAAGCCTTTAGGAATTAACTAAATATATTTGGAGGGAAATGGTGTACAAAATACAAATTGTGTTTCACTCTTTATTCTTGTAACTGCCTTGCTGATGTGGTAAGGCAACTCGTACACCATGTTACATAATTTTATTGTTAAATTAGAAATGTAAAGATGTGGTTAATAAATAGGCGAGATTCCTCCTGAGATCACCAGGTACTAGCATGTTACTGGCCAAGTGCAAGAGAGGACACCGGCTGGTACAAGCATGAGCAGGTGGTGTGCCTCATGAGAGCCCTTACGGTAAAAAAAAATATTGCAGTATATTGGCAAATATAATGCTATGTATTAGGAAATATATTTCCATATATGGGATCATATGTTTATATTTTCCAATATATTGCAATATATGCATAGATCATATATGTGTATATATTGATACATATAAAAATATCTTGTGATCAAAACCAAAAAGGCACTATATTTTTACATATATATGTATTTTTTTTTTTTACATGTACTTTCCAAACATAGCATATGCATGGACACTGTGGCCTAAAGAAAAAAGTGAAGACAAAAATCTGCAATACACAAATACCAGTTTTATTAACAACTGAAACGTACTTTGCCGTTAAATGTTCAATCCTCCACACTGGATCATGGAGGTATACATGCGTGGAGGCTTGCATATTGTGGCAGATCAATTAGCATCAATTTTCTTTTGAACAGTGTCACATCAAATATCTGTTTCCTGCCCCTGAATTCCCTTTTCAGACCCACAAAATTTTCAACATCAATCTGTGTATAATGTGATCTATCATACTTTCTTCCAAAGGCAAAACATTTTCTGTGACCATGTTGTTCTACTACAATGTAATAGTATACAGTGATTATTTGTCCATTCTGCAACAGCACAGTGAAGATGTTTCTTTTCACTACCTTTGTGAACGCCTGTGAGTAATACAGCTCTCCACTGACTAGAAGTCGGTTGAATATTTTCACAACTGAATCTGTGGTGACTGAAACTAGCACCACAACTTGGAAGCAAAAGATCCGTGAAGTGAGACAAAAATGTGTGGAACTCCAAAGAACATGGGTTAACTATACAAAATATAAAATGAAAAACAGTCCTAGATGTGAATGAGAGATGTGTAATTTTTTCTACAGTAATTTATTCTACAGACAAATGGGTTTCAAGGTCAAATTGTGATTTGACTGTGTGTATATATGCTGCTACTTTTTTCCTCACACTTTGAACCTTGTGGCTTGTACAATGATGTTGATAATTTATGGATAAAACTACATCCCATGTTGCTTAGAGTCACTTTAGGAAGTGGACACTAATGTCTTATGCAACGATCCTGTTTCGATCTGTCTAATCTTATGTAATGTTCAGTTGTGATGAAGAGGATGACTTTAGTGGTTTTTGTTCCCAGAAGGAGGATGAGGACGGCGATTAATTACTTTGTGTCATATTACATGCACGGGACGGAAAAAAGTATTTATGTAATGAAAAGTTTAAAAAAATATTTCTCTATAACTTCTTTCTGTGTACTACACAGACACTTTCTGTGTACTACTATATGATGTGGACACCAATAGTATATACAAGTACAAATCTTCTTTTCTTGTTAAATCTATTGGGTGCGTAATATACCTGTGCGCGTCATAATTTGTAAATTGGGGTAAATTAATGGCCTTATCTTCTCTTTTAATGCATTGAAATGTATATGTCCACACTGTTGCTGCTGTGTCCACCCTATTACCCATGTATTTTTACATTAATTATATAAAACGTAAGAATATTTTCATTGCCTTTGTGGTCATTGACGTTGTGAATGAATTGAACAACTGATATCAATTTAAACAGGGCACATGTCGACTGAATATTCTTTTCATTGCAAATCAAGTGTGGAATCTACAATAATTGCACTAAAATAAAACATAAACATGCTTTTTCCCCAAGAGAATGTGTTTATTTATTAATTTTTTTCAACATATACGGGGTATTTGAGGTCTTCAACATGTGAATAAACACAACCAACATTTTGAATAAAGATGAAAATGTACTGGAACAAGCTCATGTGGACATCTAAATAATTTGGTCATAATCATTATAATTCACCATCCTGATCAGATAATAAGAATAATTCTTTCAAATTAATGCTTTTTTTAAAAAGTCACAATGCTGAAATGGCAATAAATTGTAGGAATGATCCGTATACAGTATACTGATATGTACAGTTTTAAACTGGACATTGTGCAATACTTTGTCTCAGATATTTTTTAATTGTATTTTCAGAGCTGTGTTTTTATTCTTACTGTATCAATGTTATTTATACCCATGTTACTCAGATATTTTTTAATTGTATTTTCAGAGCTGTGTTTTTATTCTTACTGTATCAATGTTATTTATACCCATGTTATTCTGCATGCTGTGCTGTCTTGTACTGCTCCGTAAACAAGAGCCTATGTGATGTCAGGTTTAAAATAAAAAGTGTTTTAAATGGATGGCAGTAAGCAGCAGGCTGGCACGCCCTAAGAAAGGCATAAACACAGACAAAGGCATACATGTGAATGTGGACTGGTGAAGGGGAGGGCGGCCGTGCAGTAAAGAGGGGGAGGAGTGCATGTTATTAGCTGACGACTTGGCTGTGCAGACACACAACAAGCGCTGGAGCATTTGAATTACCAGCAGCAGACTAAAAAGGTAAGAACTTTATCACTAATTATATGAAAGGTATATGAAGGTATTTTATCCTACACTTCCTTCTTGTTGTTTTCCCCTCTAGAGTTAAAGTCCTGCTTAAACAGTGTTTATAACCACACTGTGATAACAATAATGATTAAGCTAACAAACTTCTGTAAAATCAACATAACGTTATGTTTATGTCAGTGAGGTTGTAAAGAAACGTTTCCAAAATTTGGACCTTCTCATTTGTAACATGACCATAACATTTGTTGCATAAGTTACAAAGATTATCATCTTTGCTAAGGCAGAATTATTTTTACTTTCTATAATTTTTTTCTCAAGGGGATGGATGAAATGTTACATCAGGCATTTTAAGAATTCAAACGTTTTCCATGTGGTGGGATACTGTTGACAAAACTAATAAATGCCTTCACTTCCAGCAGTGGAAATACTTCAGTTATTTTGGAATGTTGCATCTGTTTGACTTATTTAAGAAAGTACATGGCTGTTGTCACTGGATGGTCATGGCTTTAAGGTAGAGGCAGGAGAGGAGCTGTAGGGTTTTTTTAATAACAGTTTACATCTTTGGGAGAAAGAGGAGAAACTCAAAATGGAGTTGCAAAGAGGGCGTCAGTGATGTGTTGAGGCTCATGGTGTGGAAGACAAGGATTAAACTATTAGGGAAGCCATGCAGGAGAGATTCCACTGAAACAACACCAACTTTGCCTCTTTTTGCCCATGCAGCAAGATGGACGACTACTATTACCATGACGATGAGGACTCCAGCCTCAATGACAGCTACGACTACAGCTATGACCACTCAGTGTGCGACAAGAAGGCTGTGAGGTCCTTCGCGGGCGTCTTCCTCCCAGTCATCTACTCACTGGCTCTGGTGGTGGGCCTAGCAGGGAACGCTCTGGTAGTAGCAGTCTATGCGTCACGCTCACGACTGCGCACCTTGACGGACGTGTGCATCCTAAACCTGGCCATCTCAGATCTGCTCCTGCTCATCACACTTCCCTTCTGGGCGGCGGATGCAGTGCATGGCTGGAGGTTGGGCTCTGCTGCCTGCAAGCTCACCTCCTTCCTCTACAGCACCAATTTCAGCTGCGGCATGCTGCTGCTGGCATGCATCAGCGTGGACCGCTACAGGGCTGTGGTCCAGAGCACAGCGGGCAGGGCCGCAAGGGGGACCCATGTACGAAGACACTGGCTCGTGGTGTGCTTGGTATTGTGGACAGTGGCTAGCTTCCTAGGTCTCCCGGAGATTGTCTTCTCCACAGTCAAGCATTCCCATCACAGAATGTACTGCACGGCCGTGTACCCGCTCAGCATGGGCCGACCCGCGAAGGCTACGCTAGAGCTCCTGGAGGTCGGCCTCAGGTTTGTGCTGCCATTTCTAGTCATGGTGGTCTGCTATTGCTTGGTGGGCAGGGCCCTGGGCAAGGTGGCAGGCGTCAGAAGGGACCGGAAGTGGCGGGCCCTGCGGGTTCTGTTAGCAGTGGTGGCTGTCTTCCTGCTGACTCAACTTCCCTACAACGTGGTGAAACTATGCAGGGCGATGGACATCATCTATATCCTGGTGACTGACTGTGAAGTCAGTAAGGGCTTGGATCACGCCCTCCAAGTGACCGAGAGCCTCGCGCTGACCCACGCCTGCATCAACCCGCTCCTCTACGCATTTGTCGGCTCCTCCTTCAGGGGACACGTCTTCAAAGCTGCCAAGCGTCTTGGTCAGAACCTTGGGCAGCACTCCGAAAGAGAGGCTGGCGAGCCGGCAGTAGAGATTACACTCACCTCTCGCAATAAAAACCAATCACAGTCTGGATCAGAGGAACTCGACACCAGCACGTTTACCATGTGAAGTGCACACTTAACTCGTCAACAATGTGAAGAAACAACAATAGTTTATTATTCCTAAAAAAAAAAAACGCACCATGATTGAGGTGTGCCACGTTCCAGTGTAGAGCACAGAACCACTCCAGAGACGCCATGGAACATTCGCTGCTATTGTAACAAAGATGGCGATTATGCAAAACTGCAGTTACCTAGCAACTCACTAGTTCCAGCTTGGCACACTAATTTCCTTTTGGGGAGAAGTATCAGAATTAGGAAATCTAAGTGAGGCGGTAACCATCTCTGTCAGTTTTTGACATAGAAGGAAAGGAAATGATGAGAGATTGACTAAGTCTTGTCCTTAAAGACTTTGTAAACAGAAGCTAACCCAGGGGTGTCCATACTTTTTTACAGCAAGGGGCGTATTGCAGTACATTGGTTTGCAGTACAAACCTTCAAATTTGTAAAAAAAAAAAAGATATGGTTTTAAGTTGAGGGCTGAGTTTGTGACTTGCAAATCTCTGCCAAAAGGAGAGGGGGCAGTGTTTTTCTCAGAGTGAACAACCACAACTCACGTTGACTAGCTATTTAGCTTCCTGTGCGATAGTGGTGAAACTAGAGACTCAAACAACATCCAAATCATTGATATAGGTACTATATCAGTGCATAATAATAGCACACCACATTTCACAGTTGGTAACAGTAAGAGTCCATTAAATTACTAATTACATTAGTAATTACATTACACTAAATGAATAATACTGATTATAATTACAGTATATGTATATAATTATATAATTATATTATTAAAACATAGTGAAGGCCAATAAAAAACTGTGGGCAATTAAACACTCCTGGGCTAAGCTAGAGTATTTATTGTGTTTTGTTAATTAAATTCAGTATTTTCCCAAACTTGTACTCCGAGTTCTTGCACAAAAAAACAGATTAGAGTGACTACTACTTTGCTATGATCTCAGTCATGGTTGTAGTACTGCACAGCATCATACTGACAAGTTTCTCTCATGTAGCTGATGCTAACATGTCCAGTGAGTAAACGAAAACCAAATGAGACTATACTGACATTGTTGTATTTATCATTCTTTCCATCCTCAGTACCTGACTTAGTCACCCTCTTTCCACTGCACTGGATAAACTTGTGGTTACACTGCAGACATTTGGGAAAGATCCCACTAGCATCCCGCATGCTGTTTACAGGAAAAGAAAATCATAGTGAGGGAACATGTGAGATGTCAATTGGAAATACAACCCAAAAGGAAACACTGGTAAGGCCACACTCGGCCCTTGTCAACAACGTCAAGATGTTCTTTTGTTTTCAGTGATTACGCAGAGATTGAGATGTTATGACTCCCAGCAGAGACCACAACATACGAGAAAACTGTCAACATTCCTTCCTATATGAGAAATTTGTGGCTGGGCAGACACACAATTCCCTCTTCTAGAGGACATTTCTCAGTCACCAGTGCTGAAAGACATCCCTAGCAACAAGGCAGAGATGTGAAACACAAGCAAGCAAACAAAAAGGAACATCCCAGGTCACATCGGGGCGTCGGTCAGAGCAAAGAAATGTACAAAGTGTGATCAAGAATCTCTTTGGGTGTTAGCCCTTCATTCCAAAATGACCTAAACAACCGGAAGACCAAGATTGAAATGTTCATAAAACAAACACATCCAGGATGTCATCATTGACGCACGCGACTGAAAGTGTGTGTCAGTGTTGTCAACTCAACAAAATTGGCCAAAAAAAAAAAAAAAGGACTTACCGCTACTCCACCACTTCTTTCCATTGATGACAAAGTTGTCTTCCTCCTGATAAAGACTGCACTCCATGTTGGTTGCATCACTAGAGGCCACATCAGGCTCTAAGGATCAGACCAAAAACCTTGAATAAGGATTCAAGTATTTGTTCTTGAGTTTTTTCCCCCAAAGGACATAATGTAGTCAAACTGTAGCAGCGTAAAAGTACAATAAGAAATCAGCTATTTCGTGTTAAGTATATAACATATAATATATGTATACCAATACATCATGCATACAAATACAGTTGTATAATTTTCTTCTGTTTCTTTGGGTTTTAATAAGAGACTCACAAATACCGTAATTACAAATGGACCTGATAATGTTGCTAAAACACCACCTACTCACACGCTGCATCTGACTTATGAATACATTACATCCTATCCTCATTATCCAGCATAACATATCAAGTCAACGTACAAAAGTCATGAGATGACATGTTTGGGAAAGCTTGGGGCATGACCACTGTCATCACCTCTGGCCTGCAGCCACTCTTTCCAGCAGAGCAACCAGGGAGAAATTACTCACAGTGGATAAATGGTCAAAAGCAGCAGAAAACAAAGTGTTTCCACAGCAACAGTGTTTGCTTGACTTCCTGTGACATTCCTCATATGTTGAGTGTTTTGTATGTAGTATGTTGCGTGGAGGAGCTGCTTTGAAGTTACCTGTCATGCAGAAGCATGAGCGCATCTCTCCTCTCAGCAGAGGTTCCAGCCACTTTTTCTTTTGCTCCTCTGTGCCAAACATGCGGAGCACCTCCATGTTTCCTGTGTCTGTGGCCAACACACAGGGAGGACTTCATCATCATCTGTGCTCCATGATGACAAAGTATACACAAATATCTCTGATATATTTATAAAAATAACATGGTAACAACGGTACATGAGTGATGACATCATGTGCCACACAGCAATGAGCTTGCTAGCTCAGGATGTCCACAGTGTAGAATTAAGTTTCACCTTCAGATTGTAAACATGCAATTTTCAAAGATTATAAAGTGCTGTGAGGGGGTATTAAGGCCGTTAATAAGTGATGAATAGGGCTGAATGAGCCCAGATTACTGTAATTTCACAGACTGTGTTTGTCCAGAGTTTCAAAGTTAGCACTTAACTTAACTTATCCGGATGTTTGTGCTTCATAGAATTGTGCAGCTTTCAAATTGTATCATTGCCAGTATTGTTTAATGGGATTGTTAATGGTGAATTTATCAAGTCTAACCTTTACAAGTTTATATAGTAAAGAACATGTTACTTTATCTGACTATTGGTCTGATTTTGAAATAACTGCATTGTAGAAATAAAACGCTTAACAATAAATGTGTTTATTTGTGTTGACAAATATTGCCTGATATTGCAGACACAAGGTTTAATGAAGAATATTTTTAATATACAGTATAAATAAACTACAATGAAGTAAATACTCTTATTTATTTATGTTATATACGCCAAGGCATGTAATTTTTGTCTCTACATGGTCGCGTTTACAATTTCAAATCTGCTCTGTATCACGTGCGGAGGAGTGATCACATTCATTAAGTGGACATCATTATTTTCACTTTGTTGACTTATATGGAATTTTCTATTGCTTTCTGTTATTATTATGGGCATGCACCCCCACTGACAGTCAATGGGGGCTCTGCAAAGCAGAGCAGCCCATCTTAATATTCCTCATGTTTATTCTTTACATCTATTTTATTAATGGCATGCACTGCAATGCGGGCACCCCACTGACAGCTGCCAAGCAGCAGTTATATTGCTGTCTTTTCTTAACCGATATGCAAAACGAGCAGATCAATGCGTTGCAGTTGAATGGAGTTTACACCTTTTCTCCTCCTCCTCCCAACCCCTCCCTTTTAAAACGACTTTGTAGTCATGTGCAATTACAATGATTCCCTTCCCAGCTGATACCATACATTTCATGTATCTGGTAGCTTTTAAAAGTTGTATCTTTCTAATTAAGCACAGTGACTGCGGTCACCTCAAATGACTGGAGTATCAAAATATCAACATTTCCATAGAATCCATGATACAGCATTAAGATGTGTTATCATTATGTCAGGAATCGATTGTTTCTCACAAGATAGCATCTCACTACCTCTCTGCCCTTTATTACTGCATGACATTGCAAGTGCTGTATGCAATTGTAAAGCAACACATGACATCATTTGCAGACACCACAGGAGTGCCTGGCCATTTTCACTACTTAGGTGCTAGCATGCTAATTGTTAGCATGTTAGCATTTAAACTAATTTAACCATGTCGAGAGGGAAATACACACACGGCATTATGCAGGGAAGTTATAGGACAACCTTGGCACTTTTGGTACTTGAGGCTATCTTGCTAGGTGCTAGCATGATAACCGTTAGCATGTTAGTATTTTAGCTAATTTACTCACATGGCATGATGTAGGGACACTATGGGACTGTCTTAACATTTTTGGGACTTGGTGCTTTCTTGTGAGATGCTACCAAGCTGACTGTTTGCCTTTATACATCAGCAAATTAGCCAAAATGCGAACATGCTAATACACACGATACTTTCGTACTTTTAGTACTTGAGGCTCTCTTGCTAAGTGCTAGCATGATAGGCTCGTTTACTTTTGCAAATACACACATTGCATGACGTAAGGACTGCCTTAACACTTCTGGGACTTGGTGCTTTCTTGCTAGATGCTATCATGCTAACTGTTAGCATTTTGACTTTTTTATTCATATCAAAATGAAAATACACACATGGCATGATGTATGGACACTATGGAACTGCCTCGGCACTTTGTGCTATCTTGCTAGGCTCATCATGCTAACTGTTAACATGTTGGAATTTTGCCTATTTTACTCCTGTTTAAAGGCCGACATATATATTATATATGTTATGTATATACATATACCATTGTGATAATGAACACCATCATATTGCTCAGGCTCCATGTCCCACACATGGACAGCCTTTGACCTATGCGGGGGCATGCAGGATGTTTACCAGGCGCCTGGCAGTTAAAGACTTCTGGTGCAAAGAGGCAGCGTCCAGTCTCCTCTGCGATGAAGGCATAGTCCAGCTGAGTGAGTTTGCTGGCAGCCGGCAGGAAGAGGTTCCATAGCCCTGCCTCCCTGGCTTTCACCTGTTCATACACACATTCTTAGACTCAGTGTGCTGAATATGTGTGTTGGATGCTGATTGCACACAGTGTGTGTGTATCGCCTACCTTTAAGTCTTCTATTATTTGGGGGGTGTTCCACCGTAGAGGGGACTGAGCATGTTTGACGTAGTAGTCTGAAACTTCCTGCAAACGTGTCAAAGTTAAAGAGAAACAAAGTCTTTTTAATTCATGGTCTATCATGAGCACTGAGAGTGATGGTGCCTGGCCAAAAGTGATTATTGGGCATGTTGTTGCAGTCAACGGAGGCCTTGTTCTTGCTGTTCATTCAGTGCTAATGAACAGCTCTGCTCATGTGCAAGTTCAGAGGTTTCAAGGGGAACAGAGTAGTTTTGTCTCAGCACTGACCTTCTGAGCTGGAAGCACAAACTGTCTCATGAAGTCCTTCACCTGCTGGAGCACTGCCTGACCATTGGGCGTCTGCAGAAACAACCTGGCTTCCTGTGGAGCCTTCAGAGGTCTGCTAAAAAAAGGTGGTCTGTCACAAGTGGAAGTTTGTATATAATTCCAGTGTTTGCTAGCTTGACACAGCAGATGGAAGAAATATGCCCTTTAACTGACGCCAAATAATAATACAAAATGGTTGTTGGACTTGATGTTGATTTTATGAAATACTTTGAATTCTTTGAAAAACATACATAGATGAAAATAAGACGATGTCTCTGGCAGCTTTCAGAAGAGATAAGAATACATTATTTGACTGGTGTCAAAGTCATGTAAACTCAACTGCAATCTCATTAATGAACAGGGATAAATCAGACCTCTGTATGAGCTGCAGGGCGGAGACCGCCAGGGGCTCCACACAATGGCCGAACTCCGCAGCGTTGGCAGCGCTGGCATTGCCTAGTAGGTGGCGTGCATATACTCCCTGATAGCAATAAAAACAGAAATCAGATAAGTAATAATAGTAACACATTCATTTGTTGACATGGCCTTCACTTGGCAGTGGTGCAAAGGGCAAGAATAAAAGAAAACAGATAGCAACCTGAGCTATTCCTGCCATCTTGAAGAAGGACAGAGCCAAATAAAACTTCAACTGCGGCAAAGCAGACGTGATACCCCGACAGCGCTTGTAAACACAGATCAGGTCGTCCACCGTGGGAATACCTGCTCCATCAGAAGACATACAAATGCTTACAAAAAATATGCTTACTTGTGCTTTATTCTTATTCTGACCTTGTATTCCTTTTAGGCTGCCCATTGTGCTCAGTATGGTGAGGCCTGAGGGCCAGTAGTGAGGTATGAGGAAGTAGGCCAGGTCTGCCAGAGGCTGTCCAGTGGTGGACAGCTCCCAGTCCAACACTGCCAGCACACGGGCCTAAAGGGGCCAAGGCATGACAGTCACACTGTGAACAGACCTTTATAACAATAAGTACAATAAGAAGCTCAGAACCTCAGTGGGATGGAAGATCAAGTTGTCCACTCTGAAATCTCCATGGACGAGTGTGACCTCCTCCTCATTGGCTGGAAAATTGTTCATTAACCAATTGGACAGCTCATTCATGGGTTGGATGTCCCGGTGAGCCGATGCAGTGTACTGCTTGGTCCAAGTGGACACCTTTAAGGACAAAGCAACGTTTGAATGTCACGTATCTGATCTTGGAGGTGGTAAGAGTATGTGAAGTCACCTGTCTCCGAGAGTAGTGTGCTCCTTTGCCATAGCTATCAAGCTTCAATGCTGCCAGGTCCAGTGAATGCATCTTGGCCAGGACCTCCACAGCCGTCACATATAGAGCTGCTCTCTCTGCTGGGCTGACGCCAGGCAGGCGGAGGTCCCGAAATACCCGCCCCTGCAAAATTATAATTTATTTGTAAAATGAATAATTACAATGATATGTTAATGCAAATACAACAATGCAAGAAGCCTGAATAAGGATACCTCAACATGCTCCATCAGGTAGAACTCTGTTCCAATGACATTAACTTCAGTGCAGTGGATAAGGGGCTTTGGCACAGGGAAACCAGCGGAATACAGGGCCTTCTGGACACAATATTCTCTATCCACCTGAACAAATTTATATGTATGTATCTATCACCACATTGTTGATCGTATTCTAGACTTACTGTAAACTTTACATCCACACATCCATGTTCATTCATTCTCTTATTCAGGCTTACGATACAACAGTATATATATTGCAGCATCATAGTCTAGGTGTTAAAAATATAGATTTTTTTATAGGTGTCTCAATTGCATTTGTTTGCTATTCGAGGCCAAGCAGAACAAGCCACTTCACAATGGGAAATAATAAATAAATAAATAAATAAATAAATAAATAAATAAATAAATAAATAAATAGTGAAGCGAATTAACTTGTGCAACATGAATGCTGTGTCACTCCCTGCTGGAGGAATAACAGCACTACACTCAACATAACAAAGTGGTAATATTATATAACTTTTACCTTATGAGCTCCGGGTAACAGCGCACCAGGAGGCTTCTTCCTGAGTACATAACTTGTAGAATGTGTTTGGATGAGGAATGTAGGATTGGACTGTCCGGCACTGGAGAAATAGTAACATAATACATGGCAACTATCACCGTGCTAGCTGCTAGCTAAAGAAAGTTGTCAGGTTGCAATAAAAAGCTCACCTGTACTGTCTGACTGACAGCGTGTCGTTGTTAGACACGTACGACTTAGCAGACAGATACTTTTTAAGTCTGTCGACATTGAAACGATGATGTTGTCGCACTGGAGTCGTCAACTCTTCCATGTCTGCCATGATAAGACTAGATTAATTATTACTTTCCAACTCTTGTAACGCTAGCTGCCGATGTTATTACGGACAGACTATGTGCAGCGCCGCACATCCAACTAACCGAACTTCAATTAATTTTGAATATTTATGAAATCTAAATAGACGTATTCATGACAACTGAAAATAGCGTGCTTTTCAAAATTCGAGTTACGTCGGCACAAATGATCTCGGAAAACATGAAGAGAAAACAAGAACCATTTCCAAGGGTTTCAAATTTCCACCCGGATATTGTTTACTGTAACACACATCCTGACAGCTCATTTGAGTTGTGAAGACGTGTACTTTTCTGTGCCATCATTGCTGTCTTATTTTCAACTTGGGGTCTTCAGCCCTTACATTACATTACATTTTCATTTTTAATTATTAGATTCGTATTTTGTCATGGCAACGGTGGAGGAACTGAAGCTTCGTGTGAGGGAGTTGGAGAATGAATTGATCAAGTGTAAGCAGCAACAGAGCGCCATGGAGAATGCACGCAGGATACAGGAGACAAACAGACCCAAAATTGCCAAAATGAGCGCAGAAGTCGTGGATTCCAACCCGTATAGGTAAGGTTGTTGTTTTTTCTTCATTGTTTTATTTGGGTGGCCCCCGCCCGAAGGAGACTCGACCTATTGTGTTGCTGTGCTGTCATTGCAGTCGCCTGATGGCTCTCAAGAGAATGGGCATCGTGGATAATTATGAGGCAAGTTGTTTATATTATTTGTCCCCTTCTCCGAACGAAGCGATTACAGCTTTTTTTAAATTTACACTGATGCTATTATTGCTTTATTCCAATGTGTTGACAGAACATCCGGACGTTCACAGTTGCTGTGGTGGGTGTTGGTGGAGTGGGCAGTGTGACAGCTGAAATGCTCACTCGATGTGGCATTGGTAAGGTAATAACACAAGCTCTTCTTCTACTATCTAAGTCAAATTAAGTCGACCTGGTGCCATTAGGGGCTATTACTAGGGCAGCTGATGCCCCATGTGTTACTGACAACGTCTGTACCACAAAGGACGTGCCATCTGTAAAGCTGACGGTGTAGTTGGCATTTTTGATGCGGTACAAGATGGTGCATGCTAAAGTGGCCTAATGTGTTGCCAGCTGCTGCTCTTCGACTACGACAAAGTGGAGCTGGCCAACATGAACAGACTATTCTTCCAGCCTCACCAGGCCGGCCTCAGCAAGGTGGAGGCAGCCCAACACACACTCAGGTACTTTTCAGGTCCGATTCTTAGGACAGTAGTCCTTCTCACTGACCTAGTTCTTCTATTTCCCCTCACCAAGAAACATCAATCCAGATGTGTCATTTGAGACCCACAACTACAACATCACCACTCTGGACAACTTCACTCACTTTATGGAACGTCTCAGGTGGGGTTTTCCCCCTGCTTGTTCTGCTACCCCCTCAGTGGAACCTCCCTAAATTCTCCTCTGTCTTCTCAGTCATGGAGGCTTGGTGGAGGGGAAGCCAGTGGATTTAGTCCTGAGCTGTGTGGACAACTTTGAGGCCCGCATGGCTATCAATGCAGTAAGTGTGACAAACAACACAGAGCTGTTGGACCTTTACACTGACATTTCCACTGTCCTTTCCCTCAGGCGTGTAATGAGCTCGGCCAGATCTGGATGGAATCTGGAGTTAGTGAGAATGCTGTGTCCGGACACATCCAGCTCATCATCCCTGGAGAGACGGCCTGCTTTGCTGTATGACAAGATAACACATTTGAAAAGCATACTATTGAGTTTGGATAGCTGAAGACAAAGATACAATTTAGTGCACTTTTTAACCTTGAAAAAAACATACAAATCTAAGAAATGTCAACATCTATCATCAGATTAACCCTGTATTTTATGACTTACTAGTGTGCCCCTCCTCTGGTGGTAGCCGCCAACATTGACGAGAAGACCCTCAAGAGGGAAGGAGTGTGTGCGGCCAGCCTGCCCACAACAATGGGCGTGGTGGCAGGCGTCCTGGTCCAAAATGTCCTCAAGTATGGACTCACTCATGGCTAGTGGTAGTAGTAAAATTATGGAAATAAAGTTGATTGTGATGGTGTTTCAGGTATTTGTTAAAGTTCGGTAGTGTGAGTTATTACCTGGGCTACAACGCCATGCAGGACTTCTTCCCCAGCATGGCAATGAAAGCCAATCCCCAGTGCAACGACCGCCACTGCAGGAGACAGCAAGAGGAGTACAAGGTGAAGATTAAGTCATTCCATAATAATTTAGAATACCCATGCATCACTTGTTTCTCACCAGAAGCAAGAAGCAGAGCGGCCGAAGGTGGAAGTGGTCCAGGAAGAGGAGGAGGTGGTGCATGAGGATAATGAATGGGGTAAGCCATTCCAAGAGAGTCCTGTTGATATGTTGCCACTTGTTATAAGGTCATCATGTCACCCCACAGGTATTGAACTGGTGTCAGAGGAAGCAAACGAGGACACGCAGGCAGCAGCGGCCACTGTAGCGGGCCTTCCTGAAGGCATCACTGTGGCATACAACATTCCAGTTGTGGTCAGTCATCATGTTTAGGCTGTTATTGATACCATTTTTAATGAAACTTAAATGATTTTCTTCTGAAGCAGAATACGGATGATGGGGAGATGGTAGAAGAGATCGAACAGAGCCTGGAGGACTTGATGGCTCAGATGAGAAAATTGTAGACTGCAAGGCTACCAAAATAAAACAAATACTGTCATTATCATTGCATTCATTAATGACATTCCACAACTGCCCATTAATCAAAAAAGAAAGGCATGAACATTGAATGAAAACAAGGAGAACGTTTGGACATCTTTGTGAAGAAAAAATATGGAAAAGCTTAAAATGCCAAAATGCTCAAGAATAACAATCTTGTCTGAATAAAGTATTTATTAGCAGAATGTGAAATATTGCATTTATTTTTTCTAAACAGCTGTTACAGAACTTATATGAAAAAAAGTAATAATAAACAAATATAACATAAAAACAAACTCACCAGTACATTTAACCATGGTCACTGTTTATTTTATATGTGTTTACCCAAGACTACACCCTGCCCATTTCTGCAAATATTTTATGATATCTTTTCATGGGGCCACACTAAATAAAATAAACATTAAAGAACACCGAAGTAGTCAGTGTACAGCTTGGAGTCATTGGAGCCAACCTGCCAGCTGCAAAAGTGATTATAAATTGTCCAAAATTTGCCAAAAGTCTAAATATTTAGTGTGGATACTATTATTTTCAAACACTGCCTTAACTCTCTTGTGTATGGAGATCACTGGAGCATCACAGGTTGTCTTTGGGTCTTTCAGGATAACATCATGGTGCTGGTGGATGTAAGATACACTGCACTCCTCAATGTTCTGTTTGAGTATGCCAAGATGCTCAATGGAGTTTACTTCCATCACCTTTACCAAGACAGTGGCCATCTTGGAGATGTGTCAGTACAGTTTCTGAAGCATGATATGCTTCACAGTACATATGGGCATTCATGTTTCCCTCAATGAACTGCGCTCCCCAGTACCAGCAGCACTCATGCAGCCCCAGACTGGGACGTTCCCGCCACCATGCTTGCATGCTTGACTGCAGACAGTCATCTTTGTACGCCTGGTGGCTGCCAAACACTTGACACCATCTGAAGCAAACAAGTTTATCTTGATGTGGCACACCACTGTGGTGGGATGGATTTCCTCAGCAAAGCAGAAGTGCTCACTATCACACATTTAGACAGTTTTGTGAACATTTGAAAGAAATTGTAATATTGTGTATCTGGAATGAATTTTAAATCTTTGTCCATCTCATGAAAAATTGGAGCAGTTGCGTTTATATTTTTAGGCAAATAATGTAAATTGTTATATAGTATGTAATGAAAATAAAATAGGTTCAAGTACAGTGCCTTGGGTTACTGTGGCCTGACCAATCCAAGTATGGGGATTTGATACTGTATTGGCAATATGCTGATGGGTCTTTTTTATAACTGGATTTTGTGATGGCATGATTAAACCATGAGTGAGTACGTTCTAGCATTGTTTTATTGAGTATTTATTCAGTTGAAAAGTGATCTGTTCTGGAATTTACCGACATCAAAGACACTTTTAGAGGCAAAACATACCACAGATGTGAGTCTCTGTATTGCTGTTGAAGAAAGCTTTGTGTAGCTGAACAGCTGGTTCTAGCTTGTGACCATCCAGTTACCATTATGACTTCCAGTAATGAGAGTGTACAAATGAGAGTATACAAATACAGCATGTGAGTGACATGAAGTATTTGGTCACTAGGTGTCAGTAATGTTACTGCAATGTTCAATAAGACATCCAAGAGCCAGACTTCATCGCCGGAACAACAGGCTTTTTATTCTGGTTTTAATTATCTCACAACAGGCACAATAATCCTGACTAAAAATCCTGTATAAAAACACTGGCAACTGTGTGTAATCCCTGCCAATCTAAGACTAAACTCTGAACCTCTGACTTCACTTCATGTCTGCCCACCTTTCTGCTCTCCTAATACCAACACATTTATAGTGTTAAATTGATAATTTTCTGTTATTATGTATACTATAATGGGTAATAAGAATGTAAAGGTGAATATAGGGGTGTTATTTCATGTCTAGAGGACTTTCAATCACAACAAATGCGGGATCCATCCATCCATTTTCCTCCGCTTATCCGGGTCCGGGTCGCAGGGGCAGCAGTCTTAGTAGGGAAGCCCAGACTTCCCGGTCCCCGGCCACCTCCTCCAGCTCCACCGGGAGGACACCAAGGTGTTCCCAGGACAGCTGTGAGACATCCACACTCCAGCGTGTCCTAGGTCTGCCCCAGGGCCTTTTCCCGGCTGGGCATGCCCGGAACACCTCACCAGGGAGGCGTCCGGGAGGCATCCGGACTAGATGCCCGAGCTAGCTCAATTGACTCCTCTCGATGTGGAGGAGAAGCGGCTCTACTCTGAGCCCCTCCCGGATGACTGAGCTCCTCACCCTATCTCTTAGGGTGAGTCCAGCTACCCTACGGAGAAAACTCATTTCAGCCGCCTGTATCCGCGATCTCTTTCTTTCGGTCATGACCCAAGGCTCATGGTCATAGGTGAGGGTGGGAACATAGATCGACCGGTAAATTGAGAGCTTTGCCCTCTGGCTCAGCTCTCTTTTCACCATGACGGTACGGTACAGCAACCGCATTACTGCTGAAGCTACACCAATCCATCTGTCGACCTCACGCTCCCACTTTCCCTCACTCGTGAACAAGACCCCGAGATACTTAAACTACTCCTCCACCTGGGGCAGGACCTCATTCCCAACCCGCAGGGAGCACTCCACCCTTTTCCGACTGAGAACCATGGCCTCTGATTTGGAGGTACTGAGTCTCATCCCAGACGCTTCACACTCAGATGCAAACCGTCCCAGTAAACGCTGAAGGTCACAGCCCGAAGAGGCCATAAGAACCACATTATCTGCAAATAGCAGAGATGAGATTCTAAGGCCCCTGAACCGGACTGCCTCAACACCTTGGCTGCGCCTAGAAATTCTGTCCATGAAAATTGTGAACAGAGGGCAGCCTTGGTGGAGGCCAACGTTTACGTGTTCAGTGATGAAAGAGCAAACATGTTTCTTCAAATCACAAACACGATCGGTCTGAACCAAAAACTACTTCAATATCATTGTGAACATGACCCCCCCCCCTCACACACACACTTAACCCCCCACTAACTTAAACGTCCCAAATACCAGCCAGAATAGCTGCATTCAGAGCCCTACCGAAAGGCTACAATGAACTTGTGTTTGTGTGGATCCGGCAGATCCGGCACGGAATACTTTAAGCCCTGCTGTACTCACTTTGTTGCCAACGGTTTAAACATGAATGAATACATGAAGGACAGCAGATTTCCACTGTTATCCAAGCTGTACACTGACTACTTTACTTTGCATTTAAGTGTTGTTGCTTTAGCGTTGTTCCATGAAGAGATACTGTATATCATAAAATATCCACAGAAATGTGTAGGGTGTACTCACTTCTCTGACATAATGTATACACTGTATCAACAACGACAACATTTTGGAGGTATTTTCTTATTATTTTTAAATTAAGACGAAAATTGCTCATTAGAAAAGAAGTGCCCATAAAAGGGTGCCGGAGGCATCTTTTCAAATACTATTTGGCAAATACAATGTAGGACAATATTGGCACTTTCACTGCATTGCAACAGGCATTACTAGCATATGCTGTCAAAGAGGTACTGTAGTATATACTTCACAACAATCCTCATTATCTCAAGGCATGATTTGCAAACCTTCACAGAGTACCCCTGTCCAGAAGTCATCTTGGGCCTTGAGAGGGGGGAGCCGGTCCCCTTAAGCTGAAGGTGTCAGTGCTGGATGAGTGGCGCGACACTGCATTTCCACACACCAGTGACGGCTCCGCCTCCTTGATCTCCATGGCGTGCTTGTAAAGCTCGGCCGCCTTCTCAAAGTCGCCCTCTTCATAGCTGCATGGAGAAATGGAGTTTTATCCAGAACTTGAATAAGACATCCGCTGGGGCCAAACAATGTCTGCCAAGGGAGGGCGTGCAATTCTACTCCAGTCATGTAGGTAATAGTAAATCACATTTCAAAACAGGCGCTAACTCCCACACATAGCAAGCTTTTTATTTACTGCTGTATCACAATGTCTCACACAAATGAGTACAGTGAAGGGTTGTGTACCTGAGCAGGGCCAGATTCTTTAGTGTCTCTCCAACGCGAGGATGTGACCGTCCCAAAGTGTCCTCGTATACTTTGAGTGCTCGCTCGTAGAGGGGCAAAGCTTCACTGTGCTTCTTCTGACAAACACACAAAATTGTGTAAAGAAGACAACTAATACTGCACATAAAAGGAGAGGAGGAGTTACCAGCTGACAGTAGATCACCGCCAGGTTGACCAGTGCCGTGGCGACGCTGGGGTGTTTGGGGCCAAAACTTTTTTCTCTGATGTCCAACGAGAGCTCATAGAGGGGCACCGCCTTCTCCAGCTTCCCCTGTGACAGAATAAATGGCATCAGCTTTTGCCTCACAAGATGGAAACATGACCCTCCTCACCCTGCGCTTGTACAGCATGGCCAGGTGTTTGAGTGTGTAGGCAAGCGAGGGGTGGTCCGGGGACAGTGCCCTCTTACGGATGTCTAGAGCCCTCTCGTACATGTCCTCGGCCGCCTCATAGTCTCGCCTCTCCGTGTGCAGCGCCGCCAGATTGTTGAGGGACTGGGCACAGTCAGGGTGATTGGGACCCAGGACACGCTGACGCATCTCAAGAGACCGGGTTAGGAACACGTTAGCAGCACTGGGGACGACACAAGGCATGTGCCGGAATCAGTGGCGTCATTAGGCCTATTTTAGGGGGGCTTCATTTTTTACAAAAAAATCTCTGACAAATTTAATATAATAGGGCAAGAATATGAGTTAAAATAATATTCACATTACCTGTCATTAATTTATAATCATAAATCTGTCCATTTCCCTTTATTTCATGGTGTAAGGTAGAGAGCCCCTTACTGCGCCATTACCCAGTCCATTCCACTTGGCCATGTAAGCCCACATCACTGAGAATCCATTCCATGTTTTCCCAGCAGCGCATTGCAGCGTATGTACCTATAATACCTATAATACCTATAATAATGATAATAATAGTAGTAGAGTGTGTCTTATCAAAAAAAAATTCAGCATGTGTTTTCATTCAAATTTCAAGGTGGCCTAAAACAATTGAGTATCTCTACTAAATCTGTCCAAAAGTGGGAGAGTTATATCCCGGTTCTTGTTCGTTATTTGTTTTTTGGATTTCCTAATGTTTACTACATTCATTCATATCCTGTGCATCTCCAGGGGGCTTAGCCCCCCCCCCCCGTCCTCAGACCTAGTGACGCCTCTGGCCAGAATGTTGTGACATGTGTCTTACTCCAGGTTGTTTTGGAGGTAGTAAAGCACGCCCAGTTCATTGAGAGTCTTGGCGCAGTCCGCAGAGTCTGTCCCCAGGGTGAGCTCTTCAAGCTGGAGGGCTCGGCGACGCAACAAAGTGAAGCCATACTGGAGGCCCAACATGAATTTTTACTATTTTTGGAAAAATGATTGCATTGGTTTTGTATGGATTTCTCACCATGTGACCTTTCTGGCGAGCTGTTTTCTGCCTTATCTTCATGGACCTCTTCTTGAACTTCTCTGCTTGCTCATACCTGATGAAGATGATGAAAGCATTGCTCAGGTGGATGATCACTGAATCAATAATGTGCTAATCAATAATGGAGCCAAGATACTTGTTCTGTTTCTGGTAAAGCACTGCAAGGGACTCCAACTCTCGTGCCACACTGGCATGTTCAGCCCCGTAAGCGTTCTCACTTATCTCCATCGCCTGCTTGTAGAGCTGCTCGGCATTACCGTACTTTTTCCACTGGACGTACACCCCAGCCAGCTGGTGCAAGGAGCGTGCCACGCTAGGGTGGTCTGGGTCCAGGGCAGTCTCTCTGATTTCAAGTGAGCGCTGTAGAGGAGCCACAGCCTACTCAGGGCAGGCATAGAAGGTTGTTTATAGTTACAGCATTACCTTGTCAAAAAACTTGTTTTTCTAATAAACATAGGAAACACCTGACTGGGGAGCCCCAAATCTTTGAGAAAGCGCCCTAAAGTCTCATACAAGTTGGCCAGGTTGGTCATGCTGTCCTCACTCTGACAGTTCTTCTCATAGTGTTTCAAAGAGTCAAAGTACTCTGTGGCCATGGAGTTCTTGTCCTTACCCACATACTGCCAGTAGGCCAGCAGCTCAGAGAAATGACCCCTAAAGACAGCAGCACACGTACAGACCCTTCATTATTAGTGTACTGGTGTGTGTGTGTATCAGTGGACTTGACATATTAACCTCTTGTACAGGTTCTGGGACACAAACAGGTTCAGGAGGCTGAGCTGGAGTTTGCTTTTTTCCTCTTGTTGCTGCAGCAACCAGGGCAACTCGTCTGCAACACGCCACGTCACACCATCATGACTACAAACACACACAAAATTAAGTGACGAAAAAAAAAGAATGGGCAACTGAAGTAAGGGAAGATGCGTGTCCTGCAGAACCTAAGGTGCTGGCTGAAGTAGTGGATCAGTTTGTCTCTGTAGGTACTACAGCTGCATCCACCACTCAGGAACTCCAAACTCACTGCTTCCCACGCCTTGCAACACAAGACAGTTAGGTCCAGATGTATGTGGACAGTGAAATAATTATTCAAATTTGGACGTACCTGCAGGTGCTGGAACCTGATGAGGCCACAGCGCAGGGTGATAATACAGACTCTGCTCAGACGGTACAGCAGTGAGGACAGTATGGCAAATTCCATTTCTGGGAAAAGATCCAGCACTTCCGATTCGCTCACTCCATTATGGCTGGAATACACAAGGCACAGTATCTACAAAAACAAAAAAAACAGTTCAGGATCGTAAAAATTACCTCTATAAAACTAGTGTGGTGTCCTACCTCTCTCATGTAGTATTGCTCTCTGTCTGACCTGAGAGAGTCCAACATAATTTTGAGTGCAAGGCGGTAGAGAGCCAAGGTGTCCTGACACTGGAGGCACTGCTCAAGGCTTTTCTCCAGTGACCAGCACCAGCTACTGTAAAAATAAAAATACTATTATATTATAAACGGAAAGCTCTCTTTCCCCCCAAAATAAATTAATCAATATCTACTCATTTATGTCTATGTCTAAATCGCCATATATTTGACATATGTCCAACCTGGTGCTCATCCTTGCTAGCAGTGTGACGTATAGAGCATTGCAGGTTGATGCAGAACGACAATGTCTTTCTAGCTTCTTCTCCTATAAAATGAAAAACTCAAGTTAAATACGTATGTCCCCACAACTTCAAGATGCATGTGTGTCGGGATGTGCTTGCACCTGATCCTTGGACAGCTGAAGATCCACGCTTTGGCACTCAGCAGTCACCACATTCCTGACCTCCTTGACACTCAGTGGATCCAAGTGGAGAGTGGGCCACAATCTGGAAACAGGGTCACAAAATTCAGCTTTCAGCATTTTCATGTGATGTTTTGGACGTGTGACTGACCTCCAGGCTTGTGGACACGTCTCCACATTAACAGAAACGACCACTCTGACGTTGACAGGCAGTGGGTCAATCAGCCACTTCATGTGTCTTTCTGCTTGCTACATGAACACAAAAGGCAAATGTTTCATTGTGAAGTACAACTGAAGTAACAAAATCATCAAATTTGGTTTGAGTGGGTGGGGCTTCACCTGTATTTGGTCAATGGAGTCAATAATGATGATGATATTGCCTTGGTGACGCGCTGACAGCCTCTCCAGCCAGCGTGGGAACTCCTCCAAAATTTTACTGGGCTCCATGGACAAGCCCGAAATGGACCAGAAATGTTGAAGCAGCTACAGCATGTCAATGAGACAACATGTTATTCCTAAAGTTACAAAGCAGTCATTAAAAGTATAAAGATGTCTTACTTTGACTGTGAGGCGCTTGATGATGAGGACGGGCTCTGAGCTCGAGGAAAGGGGTCGCCCAACAAAATGATATAGGAACAAGGTGTTGGGGGTCTGCTTCTGCTGCAGTTCAATCCTACAGAGGACAAGCCACACACTGAATGTTCTGCTTGGAGGAAGAAGGATGGACATGTAGAGTTCTGACCATTTGGCGAGGAGGAGGGACTTCCCAGAACCTGGCCCACCGGACACCAGCAGAGGGGGTGTGGGAGGAGGGGCGGCGATCATGTCATTGAGACGCTCCACATACTGAGAGAACAATGAGGTTGGTGAAGACGACCATCACCATTGAGAAGAGTGCTGAAGTGAAGCCCACCTTCTGGAAGCCCAGCTGAGAGCTGGTGCTGCTACAAGCCTGCTGGTAGGACTCCATTTGCTCCTGCTCATCATGCAGGTCCCACAGGACATCGCCCAAGTCTTCCTCGCGGCCCTCATCAATCCCAGAGTCCTTTGAGTCAGCGTCTGCTCCTTCAAAGCCAAGCAACTCCTGAAAGGAAGGGTAGGCAGTGTTCAAAAACCCCAAAAGTCAATAACTACAACTGAGCAGACAGGAGGTACCTGTTTGATGACTTTCTCCAACTGAGCAGAAATTAGGGCAGCCCCATCTTCTGCAGAACCACTGTGATCCAACACCTGCAAAGATGTTCAACGTGAGTACTGCATTGCCTCAAACGACCAGTAGAGGGCAGACTCCCCTGGTCCAAAGGTACAGGGCCACAAACCGTCTTACTAATGTAGACCAGTCTAAAGACACTGTGCCTAGGTCTACTTCATACCTAGAGTCAGACACACTTGACTACTGTGAGCGCACTGATCATAGAAAAAGGCTGGAAATTTTGACCTTTGATTATGGAGCCCAAGTTAATTTCGATACAAATGGCAGAGTGAATCTTTTTTAATTTTACCAGTTATAACAGCGGAATATAACAAATAGAAGTGCAGTGTGCAAGTGTAACAGATGCCAACTAGAGGGTTATGATAATATCATCTTGGTTAAACTTCACTACCTGACATCTGAAGAAATGTGCAGTGACACACTCACATTCAGAGCCAATCAAGAGCCTCCCACAGTTTTGATTGACTGCCAGATTTGGTGGGAATTTTCGGGTATCAAAAGTAGTTCAGAGGAGAAGTGGAGTTAATCAGGTACTCCTGCTTGTATTGGCTCTAAGTAATTATTGAAGATAAGTTGACATAAATATGTATGTGTAAATTCATGTAAATTTAGCTGGTATTTTTCAACTTTCTGGGATTGTATCACAATTTGCATGTATGGACGATGATTTATGCACAAGCATAAAATTAATCATGCATGGATTTCACATGTCACTTGGCTAGCAGACTCACAATAATCCCTGTCGTGTAGGTTCCATTAAAAATTAATGACTCAGGCGATTTACGCGCCTCCTGCATGTGGTGCCCAACACCACCATGATATGTGGTCGTTCGTTCGAGGTTGCCGTGTGCAGGGCTGGACTTCAGGGATCTACTTCAAAATAAAAAACTTTTCTGAACGTGTTGAAAATGTCTTTCAGCATTTTGTGTTGTTTCTCATTACATATGTATGTAGCATAAATGTAAGCCAGAGAAGACAAAGTAATCTGCCCGTGATGCAACACCGATGTTTCTTTTTAGGGAGGATCATTGATGGTTAGTTTACTGCATTGGGGGAGAAGACGTGTCTGGCACCCGTGCTTATCCAAGCACCAGTCAGAACTCAGCCACGATGCATTCACAGTCTCACAGAAAGTCAGATTTTTTTAAACTCATTACAAAGAGGCACATTTTCCCCATTTTTGGAAGGGAACCACAACGACGATGCTGAAGAGCTGCAGGTTGTAAACCCTGGCCTAGTGTGAGGTGTGAGTACGCCCGAAGGGTTTCAGCTATTCTTTCTGGTGATGAGCACTGTGACCTCACAGCAGGAACATTCATGAAGTTCACTTGCTCTCCCTATGCTTGTTTGGGTTATGTTCAGCTAATCTCTGCTTTCTGCCCCTAGCGAAAGGGTAATTCATACCCTGGCTTAATGCTGGGTTAAAGTGAATGTTTATGTTGTGAATGGCTACCTTCTGAGACACGAACATCTGAAGCTGTGTGCTGTTTTTACAGCTTGAAAATGTAACGCACCTTTAGTTTAGCAGTCTTGTCTGCAGCGTTGAGTCTCTCCAAAAGTGTCCTTGTCGGTCCAGACAGATCAGCATCTTCTTGAGTCTTGAGGTAGAGTATTAAAGGATGGCCATCTGGATTCTTCACAAAAGCCTCCTGACAGTCCTCCACCACAGGGCTTTCACACCACAATAAAGTTACTCACCACAGAGCCATGCAGTGATGACTTTGGTTGTAAATAATGATCAATGTTACCTGCTGATGGTGGATTTGATAAGCAGCACGCACACCGAGCTCCTCTCTATCTCCTGCTTTCGGACCACAGTGTATGAGGCAGCATTGTTTTCTGGAAAGCAGATGTTCAGATAGAAATGTCCCAGAGCCTCACACAGCCTCCTCAGCACAGGTGCGTGTTTCTACAACCACAGCATGAAAAATACAAAATGAATAAAGAGTCACTAATAATACACTAATAGCGACACATTAGGAGTGTAATTATACACTCACAAAATGAGAACATACATGATACTGGGTTCACAAGAACAGTACATTTTTGTAAAAAAACAATGACAAAATATTAAGGGTGTCCTGATTTTCACTTCTGATCCTCAATCATCGTAGTAAATTATCGTAGTAAATTTCCCTAACAGTAAATTTTCTATTTATCCCCCGGTCATCGTTTCAGTTATAGCTAATGACTTCTTGTCTTTAGCTCCCATCCCATGGGAGTTTCCCGTGCAACACTGCTTCAAATGTGCGATGAGTTTGGTTGTATCAAACTTCTCCGGTTCTGTGTCACCATGGGAAACAGTGACAAATGACAAGTGTTGCACTCAGCTGCAATGTTTTTTTCCAAAAAATACACAAGGCCAACATCACTCCCTCTCAATGCTTAACATGTTAGTCCCAACTCCAAGATAAAAATGTTGATTGTAATTATGACACAGTGTAGTAGACTGTGAGATGCGCTAAGCCAAGATAAAACATTACGTATAATTATTTTATTTGGATGAAGTGATGGCCAATTTTATGAACAAACTACAAATTCAGTTTGTTTGTAGTTCTAAATTCTTAGCAACGCTGAGAACATTGGTGCAGGTAGGATTGAAAGGCTCATAGTGGGCGAAAAGTACTGAATGGTCGGTTCCAATCCTGCCTCATGAGTATTATCATTTACAGTACCTAGGCCACAGTTCACAGTTTGATAGACTTCTGGCTGTGCTGTTCCTGCATAACAATTTTACTCTAAACGAGATATATGGTCACGTTTTAAACATGCAATCTTGTGAAAGACCTACAGTATATATTTAAAAGAAGTCATGTACAGGCAAACAATGAGAGACCTTGCTAAAAATGTCCACTTCTGCTTTGGTCTCTGGTGTGGAAATGAAGTAGCTGCGCACTGTGTTGCTCCACAAGGCCTGAGGCACATGAGGGGACACCTGCAGCAGACTAGCCACCGCAGCATCCCAGTCGTCTGTCAAAACCAGAAAAGAAGTCATCATTCTTCATATGTCTTGAACATATCCCACATCACTCTGCTGACTTACCTCTGCTCACATTGGCAAAGGGACCCTCCACGTCGATGAGGCTGTGTGCCAACTCTGGTCCTCTGAAGGTTTGCTGCAGTTGCATCATGCTGCCCATGGAGGGTTCGCTTCCCAGCACGCCCCCAGTCCAGTACTCACATTGTGTACCTGCAGCTGGACACACAAGAAATTCATATGCATCACTCACTCACACTTTTTCGAACAATTTATGAATGAATAAATGGCTGCTGTTTCATGGTTGTTAGTGCACAGGTCTCACAGCTAGGAGATCCGAGTTCAATTCCACCCTCGGCCATCTCTGTGTGGAGTTTGCATGTTCTCCCCGTGCATGTGTGGGTTTTCTCCGGGGACTCCAGTTTCCTCCCACGTTCCAAAAACATGCTAGGTTAATTGCGACTCCAAATTGTCCATAGGTATGAATGTGAGTGTGAATGGTTGTTTATCTATATGTGCCCTGTGATTGCCCTCCAGCACCCCCGCAACGCTCGTGAGGGTAAGCGGTAAAAAAATGAATGAATGAATGTTTCATTGTTGACTATGGACTATCAATAGTCCAAAAAAAGTAGTACTCCGGTCAGCAGGAGTCACTAATGTTACATTGTTACACTGCATGTCAGCTATGTCGGCCATGATAGAGTGGGAAAACAAAGTTTTCTTTTTAGAGTTGAGCAATGTCTTGTAAACAAAGTATAATAGGAGTGTAAAGGTCACTACACTCCTACTAGGGCTACATAGGGGTTTTATTTTCATGTCGGCAGGGCTTCTTTCCCAAAGAAGAATTGGGATTGAACTTTGTCGTGGCGTTGAGAGATGTTTGATGTTACCATACACACAACGGATGAGGACATAATGCACACTGTACATGCCTTTTAATCAATGACTTCGGATACATGGGTCAAGATATTGTCAGGCTGAAATCTCACCCAACCAGTTGAGGAGGTTTTGGGCCAAACGGTTGAACTTTGCCATGACAGCACAACAAATTCCAGGGCCCATATTCATAAAGCGCCCTTGGGCTAAAAAATAGCTCTTATTGACATCATTCTTACAATTCCTCAAAGTCCAATACATTTTTTTTTTACTTGCAAAGATATAAGATATTCACAAAGCTCCTAAGGCAACAAAATGTTAGGAGTTGTGAGGACCCTTTAAGAAGCCGAAGAGTGGTGTAACAGACAAGATGGTGGAAAGACTGCACAAAAGGATCCATACGGTAAATGACAGCAATGTAATAACACGCAACCAGCTCCATCATGCATGGATGAGCTTCCAGTGTAGTAACACTATAAGGCTTGAAATGCAAGTCATCTCATCATTGCGATACCTGGCCACAGGTTAACTGAAACAGTGGGGTCTGTCGAACCCTCTGTCCGCAGAGTGACCAGCCAGACTATGAAGGCGCTTTCACAGCCTCATATCATGAGCAAATTACAGGAATGATTGACACATGAGCCTGCATCCACCATTAATATCAAATACATGAAGTAGTAAGGTTACTAGCATGGACAGTAAACATAACAATAGGAATATCAATATAGGGTGGGTCAAAAGTAGGGTTACAGTTAAGACTTTAAAAAAGTTTTTACATAAAGGTTCAGTATTATTTTCTATAATTTATGTCTACAACATCTGTGATCCTAATGAGGATAAGCAGCACAGAAAATGGATGGATATCTAGGACATGATTGTTATAATGAGGTATCGCTATCATCACTAAGATAAAAGTTTCTGTCCCCTCCTTGCTCAGAGTTGCTTTCTCAATCAGTCTTCCCTGCTAGGAATTTTTAGGCTAAGTTAGGAACTTTCTGAAAGGACTTTGAGAAGCTTTGTGAATACGGTACCAGAAGTTGAACAAATCATTGAAACATAATCAGCTGTTAGGAAGAATAACCAAACAGAAACCGAAGTGGAACAAACTCTCCCTTGAGAAACATCAAAATCCTGCCAGCAGACAAGTGGAGATGCACGTACTTCTTAACACAACTGGCTACATACAGTGATGTTAACACATACAACAGACTGAAAGGACACCCAAGCAATGGATCTGAGAGAAAAATCAGCATAGCCCATCCCACAATAGTTGGTGCCTCGGAGGAACTTTTTTAGCCCTTCGAGGAACAAGATTTTGGTGGGGATGCACAGGGTTATTTCAAACTACCAGGTTATATAGGAAAGGGGCAATTGGCTAGGCCCAGCTCTGAACATACATTTACTAAATTGTGAAAGAAATGTGAGGATCTTGAGAGTTCCACTGTATTTGACAAGTTTGTGGTACCTGTCACGGTTGTTTGGTTGTCGTCTGAATCAGAATCATTGGGATAATAAACCTGGATGCCTTGAGCTTGCAGTTGTTGAAGTTTGGATTCCAAGTCCCTCTTAGCACGAAGGAGATCCTGAATTTCCTTCTCCTTTGTCTCCCGAAAAATCTGAAGGTGCACAGCTTGATAAGACAGAGGACAATAGAATGTGAACTTACTGTTACTGCTTACCTTAAATTGCCTTTTCACTTTGTCCCTGTCATGTTCAAATGTGGAAGCTCTTTCCATGGCCTGGTACTTTGTCTCCAAAGCGCTGTCTTTCTCCCTGAGGATCTTTTGGTAGGTCTTCTGCAAAGCCTGCAGACATGGAAGGTACGTCAGTTCACTACATTGGATGAGAGGAAATGATTAGATCGTTAGACCTGTAGCTCAGCTCTCAGTCTCTTGTTCTCCTCATCTAGCTTGGCCTCCTTCTTTTGCATAGATGTGATCTCGTTGTTCTTGCTCACACGGAAGATGTCGTACTCTTTCCGGAGGCGTTCATACTCGGCGGCGTACTCCAGGTCTACGGAGCCCGTTGACTTGAAACTGGCTCCGATCACCCGAGGTCCTCTGCGAAAGGAGCTGCGGAGAAGCCGGGCTTTGGGCTTGACCTCCACGGGGATCTCACAGGCCTCTCCGCCGTCACCCCCATAGCCGTCCTCGATCACCTCGCCTGGGCTGACCAGGGAGGAGGCTGTGCCCATGATGGCGGGCGCGCAGTCAGTCTTTAGGGGGGCGCATTGCTGCTGCTGGCCAACGACAACTGTAGCTTTAAAACGCCTTCCTTAAAGTAAAACTATATTGAAAGCAGCAGACACTGTTGACAAGCTACATGAACCTAATAGCAATCAAAACAACCTCTTGCGCATTAAGCTAGCGTGTTAGCATCATGGAGATAGCGATGACTCGCTCTACTACCGTAACCTTACTGGGGTGGAGGGAAGTATTTTAAATGATGATAAGATGGGGGTACATCTGCTTGAAATAGGAAACGCTTCATGCTCAAAAAAGGTTAAAAATAAAGAAGAGAAGTGTCAGCGACTTACTTAAAAAGCTTCTTCCTGGCTGCCTTGGTAACAAGAAGCCTCTACGGAAGCCGCAAAGCAAAATGATAACTACATTTATAAAAGTCAATAGGCATTGTTTATGTTGTTTTTATTTTTATTCGTCGTCGCTTAACGGCAGATGCAGGCGCTTTTAACCACAGGAGCCACACATCCGTTTTCATCCAGGCATTAGTTCCTTAGGCGGGATACACCCTGACTGGTCATCAGCCAATATGGCACATACCGTACACAGCGATCCACACTCACATCCTTTTCATCATATTATATATAAAAAATGTCTAATAAATGTTATTATACCAATAATACATAATTATGTTAATGATCAATACGGTTTTGCAGAAGTAACTCAAAAAGTAATTATTACACTGTACTAATTATAAAAAAGGAATGCCTTATTTCACTTAGTCACGACGAAAAGTAACTAGTTATATTATTCGTTATTTGGATTACAACTTTGTGTCTGGAACACTAAATTACCAACCAATTCAAACAATGTGGTGAGCGTGCAGGCCTCACAGCGAGGAGAACAGTGTTCGAGTCCACCCTTGGTCATTTCTGTGTGGAGTTCGCATGTTCTCCCCATGCATGCGTGGGTTTTCTACGGGGACCCACATTCCAAAAACATGCTAGGTTAATTGGCGACTCCAAATTGTCCATAGGTATGAAGGTGAGTGTGAATGGTTGTTTGTCTATATGTGCCCTGTGATTGGCTGGCCACCAGTCCAGGGTGTACCCTGCCTCTCGCCCGAAGACAGCTGGGATAGGCTCCAGCACCCCCGCGACCCTTGTGAGGATAAGCGGTAGAAGATGAATGAATTCTAACAATACTGTATACTTAGGATACCACCAGGAATTCTGGGCCCCATTAAAAAAATTACATTGGACCTTTTGCCACTGCCACTGCCATCTTTCTATCTGTCTTTTGTGGGCTCCCTGAGTGGGACCAGGAAGCCCTGCAGGATGGAAAGCAGGCTGGATGTCGAGGGGCCCTCCAAGCAGAGCTAGTGGCAGGTCCCAGTTGAGTTGCAGCTCCTGTTCCTGGACGCAGCGATTGTACTGACAGAGGCCACCACCATCAGCCAAAGACACACCAGTACCCTCTCTTATAGGGCCAGCATCTCAGGGACAGGTGGTAGACCCCCCCACATGGGTAGCAGGAGGCTGTGGGAGAGGTCTGCTATGGAAAGATGCTCGAGGAAGACATGGTTTTCTTACATCAATGCAAAGAGTGAAATGGAAGTGCTGCATATGAAAAATGCACACACACTCACATTTTCATCACAGGAAGTCTTTTAATCGGAAAATCCAATATGGAAGCTTGATGCTTTACAAGGATGCGCTTTTTTACCACATGGCGATATGACTTAAAGCTTTACAAAAAGAAAAAAAACCCAACAAATATTTACATTGTCACTTTGTGCAAACGTTATTCTCTTGTTTTTACAGCACTCCTAAAATATCTGATAGGCATGCATACAAATAAACTTTGGTATGTTAAGAAAACTACTTATACTGTCTTATACTTATACTTATACTGGAGTGTTTTCCATGACATTAGAGACTACATGTCCCCCCCCCCCCAAAATCCCCTAAAGGGTGTGGCTGAGTCAGGCTTGGACAACTTTGGCAAATAGGCACGCTTGTTATTACTCAGTGTCTCTTCTTTTTCAATGTTGGCAGTTGAAAGTTGATGAGAAAGTAGTCAATAAAGTGTCTTTATAAGGCATTTACAAGGGCTGTGTACATAAACATCCACACATTAAATATACTATGCCAAAGCTCTGGTATGAAAAATAAAAGACAATCTGTACACCGTCTGTGATATATAGTACATGAACTTAGCTACAAACATGAATAAAAATAGACTTTGAGAGAAAAACTATTCAACTTGATGGCGAGCAAGCACTGGTGTCAAATAAAACATGAAGTGGGGGAGTGCTTCACTTCAAACTAAAAAAGATAAACACAGATAACACCACTTGACTACCCGCTACAAGAGAGGAGGCGAGGGCGGCAAAAGCGGGTCTAAATAGCGTCCTTAGCCACCGAGGTTGTTGGGATGCAGGATTTGCTGCTGCCGCCATTGTGGGCCCTGTAGCTGGTGAAGCTGGGGGTGTGTATGGTGCGGATGCTCTTTCCACCTGGGCCCAAAGGAGTGGGCGACAGAGGGGAGGGGGAGTTGGAGGAGGAGGAAGAAAAGGAGGAGGAGGAGGAGTGCACTCGACCATTCTGGGTCTGCGAGGAGAACGACAGAGCTTTACCTGCGTGCTGTGAGGGGGGTTTGAGGCATCCGTTAGACAGGGAGGGGATGTGGGAGGAGGGGGGGGCAGTGGGACGAGCATTGTGAGGGGACAGCAAGGACTTGGAGGAGGGAGGGTTAGTGGGATTAAAGGCGTCTGAGGTGCTCTTAGTTGTGCTAGGATAAAAAGCAGGGATTTTAGAGACAGGTACAGTGGGGGAAGTCGTTTTATGATCCCCTCCCACTCTTTTAGTACTTCCGTTAGCCTGCAAACACAGATGCCAAAACAGATAGTGGTTGTCAAATGAAAAAAATACACAAAAAGGACAACAAAAACCTACATGTTACACATACAAATAACAGTGACTGCACAAACACTGGTGATACAAAAATGAGTACAATGTTTCTACTGGCTTACATGATGAGAAAGACAGAGTCAAGTAGGGGCGGGAATTGTCTTCTTCTACACAACGGCTCAATCCTGGGCAACTGGACTCCACACAAAGTGACGTAAATGAGGGTGAAGAAGTTCCCCACTGACCATACTCTTGGTTCTAACACTTGGTTTACAGCAGGACAATTTGAAAGCTGCCCGTGTTTAAATTTCCCCACTCAGGGACGAATAAAGGCATATCATCATCATCATCAGCAAAAAAAAACAGTTTGTAAACATCAACCACAAAACGTGAAATCATGTGTTGGGGTCATTGTTTGCTGAGTGTGTGTACTAAGTGTGTAGCTTGATGGAAACAGGCCTGACGTGACAGTGAGTCAAAACAACTAAACTATTCTTCATGCTGGTCCCTCAGAAAACAAACAAAGGAATTACATAGCAAATTCAACTGCATGGAAGAAGCCCAGTTGCCTTTGATTCAACCTTATGAATTTATCATTTACCATCATTGCTACTATGTCCCACCCCTATTGAACATAGATGTGTTACCAGGAAACGGGATGCAGCAAAGATTAGGAAGAACATCTCTTCAGCTTCTCTTGTTAGTGGGACTGTTAGAGCCTCCCAAGAGGCTGCAGGAGACATTGCAGAAGATGCAGGTAAGGTTTCGGGGGAAATAGTACAAGGTTAGGGGAGGGTGTGAGACGTGACAGCAGGCGGGGGAATGTGGGCCAACATTTATCTGCTGAGGGTGAGCTGAGGGTGAGGAAACATGTTTAATTGAGGTTAAAAAGCAGTTGTTTTGCTCAGCAGTTGTCAGGGAGGTTTGAAACAGAAGCATCCAGGGATGTGGGGTGGGCAGGGGTCGGCAACACTGTTTAGGAACTCAGCTGTGATGGGAACTGGAGATGTGATGACAACTCAGATGGCTTGGGCTTTTCTCTGCCATTGTTTGCAGTTGTTATGTTTAGTCACCAACACAGTGAAGACCATGAGCAGTGTGGACATGCACAAGCCAATAGTTCTGTACAGTACTCAGTCATGTTACGCCTAACAGTCATCATGCCTTCTTGGTACAGATCCACAACTTTGGTAGTTTTCCCCCGCCTATGCCTACAAGTTATTGTCCTCCAGTCTGAGGTAAGGCCCTACAGTAAAACTACCTGTCGGAACTGCCTTTGAGCTTCCTGCAGTTTTTGCTGTTTTGCTGCTTTGTCAGTCGTAGACGGCGACTGCCTGGACTTCGCCGACAAAGGGACGGGCATCCGACTAGTGGGGGAAGCGACACTGGTGTTCTGTAGGGGGATCCAAACGAAAAAGACAAAACAAAGAAATAAAACAAAAGAAAGGAAAGAACAACAGAGCACATAGGAAGAGTGAGAAGTGAAGACACCTCCATTATGAAACACCAGAGAAAGATCATGCAGTCATCAACTGAACACTCAACATGCAAACAAGATGAAGACATGAGGATTAATCATCACGGCAGTGTCTCTGATTCTCATTGACTGAAAACCTTTCAGCAATGAAGTCAAGAGTTTGGCGGGAGGCAGGAACCCAACAAGATGTCATCTCAAATCATGTCAACATGATTTTCACAGAAGTAAGCCAAGGTGGACTTTTTTAGGCTTCCAAGTACCTGCAGAGTGGATTAATGGTTTGGTCATTTGAGTGGGTAAGGCAGGTTGAAAAGAGAAAGACCCCAAGCCTTGGGAGTGACAATAGCTAGAGAGAGACCTGCTGGATGGTGCTGGGGGCACTGGGGGCACCGGGGGCAGTGATGGCGGTGCTGGAGATGACTACAGGGCGCGGGAGAAGCACAGGTTTAGTCTTCTTCTGGAATGAACTCTTCCCGGCTAGCTTCAAGGTGGACCCTTTGGAGGTAGGCAGAGAAGCAGACCTCCTCAGCGCAACACCTTCGGAGACTTTTCCATTTTCTCCCTTTTTCACCTCGGCGTAAATGGGCTCCTCGGGGGAGCAAGGTCCAATCTCGTTTATGGTGGTCTCCAGCTGCTTGATGGTCTGTTCCAGGCTGTCCAGGGTCTTGTAGGTGTTTTTACGGATTTCGTTGGTCCTGCAGACAGAGTCTGAGTTCTGCCTTTTTAGTGGGGTTGGACTCTGCGCTTTGACTTCGTCCTCTGGGGACTTTGAGCGTGAGATCTCAAATCTCTTGGCTTCTTTGTGCTGCCTTACAGTCCCGTCTGATTCCTCCTCATCCTCATAGACAACCACCTGTAGTGTCTTCTTGCCAGACTTGGTGCCATTGCGAATGGCTTGGGTCAGTGCAGCCAGCTGTTTTTTAGGGAACTTGAACCTGAACTTTTTCTTGCTGTCCTGCTTGCCGTCTCCATTGGACACTCCGTCTGTTGATTCTGAGACTAATGATGAAGAGGAGGACGACAGGCTGGTATGGTCTTCTTGAGAAGAACGGACCTTTTTGCCATCAATCACCACGGATCCCTCAGCTTTCCGCTGCAGCCCGCTGCTCCTGTCTGTGTCCGACTCTTCGCTCTCCTCATCGATGCGCTCCTCTGCCAACATCCTGTCCAGCTCCTCCTCGCACTCAAAGATAGTGGACAACCGTTTGTAGGCTGAGCGGATGTCCATGGGTTCATCGAAAATGATGATGACGGGTTTCTTGTTGAAGTCATTATCCAGAGGCACGTCTGGATCTTCTGTGGTGTTCCCTCTGCTTGTGGCACCGCCTACAGTCACGGTCTGGACGCTACCTTTCTTGGCACTAACCAGTTCCTGGTACTCACCACAAGACAGAGCCTGAACTTTAGTATTAGTGATCATAAAGGCAATGTTGTCAGGGGGAGGTGGTGCTTCTTCTCCTGGTAAGTCAGGACTAAGGCTTGCCTCTTCGCTTGCCTCCTCCAAGCTAGGGGGATTGTCTTCAATTGAAGACTTCCTGAGTGGTGGGGGTGGAGCCACACCTACAGTATTGGCTACGACAGGCTCAGATTTTACATTCATGTTGGAAGAAACTGAATCCTGAATGAACTGACTCTTCTTTTCTGTGTTGACTCTGTTCAGGTTCCTCCCCTTCTCCATCTCTGCACTGGTTTTCAGAGACACAGAGCGTTTCATTGGCTTCCTGGGCAGTTTGAATCCATTCAATCCCAGAGGCTTGGGCGAAATAGGTGGTGGAGATTTGGATGGTGGTGACTTGGGAGGCTGCGACAGGGGTTGGCCTGGAGAATTGTCATTAACTGTGACATTTGACACCTGTGATGGAGACTGGGCCGACTCCCGGTGTGCTTGGGTTTCCTCTGTTCCTGAATAGGGTGGAGGCTCTTTTGGAATCTTTCCAGTCACGTAGTAAATTACCTGCAAAGTTGAAATTGACTGTTTAAAATCTCAAAATTTGGAAAAAAGCAAATATCAAAAGCTTAAGTCAGGTTGGTAGACACAGAAATAATATGGTACGTACCCCTTGGCTTTGCCGCGCAGCTGTGTTTCCATTTTCATCCGTGTCTGGATTTTTTCCATCACAATTGGGCTCTGAGTTCTGGTACAAAAGTGTAGGAAATAATTACTGTGTAACTGCTAGGTCAGGCCTCTGTGGACTGACTTGAACTGCCTCAAGGTCTATAGTATTTTTCAATAATGTGTGCTGTTCCCAATGCTTTTATTTGACTCACTTCATTTTTCTTTTCTTTTTCCTTCTTTAAACAATGAGCATCTAGCTACCAGCCTTTCTTCTTTTCCGTTCCATAAAAGTCACATTCTATACACAACTATGAATACTTCACTGTCAACATTATTATATATATTGTTTTTTCTTAAAATTACCACTCTACTACTACGTACATATTAACATTATTTGAATGATTTATTGATATTTAGTCATGTGCATTCATTTGAACACTTGAGTTAACACTTTAAAATGCAGCTTTAGTGGATTGATTTGATGCAGAGAAGTAAAATGAAGCTGTGAAAGTTCAGCAGAGCAGTTAAGAAAAAAAAAGGCAAGTGAAGTGAGGAGAGAAGCATGCACGTTAGGCCACACTAGCGAGCTTCTGAACTAAGTCTGCAAAACAGGCTGTCTGCACACTTTTTAGTTGAGACATATTATAGCCATATTAAAGAATTCCACAAAGACAACAATTCAACTGCCCACTGAGAGATACTTTCAAGATCTTTTATTTGTTGGTAGGAGTGAAAGCAAAACACAACATTGTGGTGTCCATCTTGTCCAGATGATTCCTTTAATGCAGACTTATTCCTGAGAAAGTTTCAAGCAGGGGCTTCCAAAGAGGGGAGGATACAGAGGAACAGCTCGGAGGTTAAAAGTTTCAGTATTAGGAAGCAGCCATGAGGTGGCTCGGACAGTTTGCAGAGGCAGGCAGCAGGCAGCTGTGTGACAACACAGGCGTTACCTTCTTCTCTCTGACAGGCAACACAGCCCCTGCTCTTAGTTCTCTTATTTGAGCTTCAATTCGAGTGGTGGGATCCACCACATTTTGCATCCCTACTTCCTGAACTGTGCACTTCTGGAAAACCTGGAGACGTGCAGAGAGGCGCAGGGGAAGGATTGGGGACAAGGATTTGGGGAAAAAACTAATTCAGAATTGTTCCTTTTTCAGCTGCCAGTGCCCATCCGTTGCCACTTGTGGGGAGGGGTGACCCACCAGGAAGAGGAAGGCAACCCACTACCACAGTGCAGAATCAATCCAGCAGATCTCCCACCCAAAAAATACAGTAGTGTGTGTGTGTGTGTGTGTGTGTGTGTATGTGTGCAGCTCACCTGGAGTTCTGCCATGATCTTGTCACCTTCATCCTCCTCTTCCCTGACAGCAGAGGCAACAACAGGAGGGGGGGGTGTAGGCTTCTTGGGCTCTGGTGATGCAGTTTTGGTGGGCTTAATTTGGGCAGCAGGTAAAAGACCCTCCTCTTCACCATCCTGAAGAATAGATGATTGCAATTATTAAAGGAATACTTAAAGAGTAACAGACATCTCATTGCCAGACTTACTTGAACTGACACAGAGTCCTTCCTATTGGTGTAGACCACGTCTCCGGACCGTGTGGTGGTCATGCCTGTGTTGGAGCTGGTGAAGGTCTTCCTAGGAGGGGGTGGTGGTGGGGACTTGGTGGCCTTTTCAGATGCCAGCTTGTTAAAACTGTCAGGGGATGCAGGTTTGGGGGCCATCTTGGAGGGTCTTTCCAGCACTGGCTTGGCAGGTTTCTCCATGACTGGCTTTGGGAGTTTCTCCGGGACCTTCCTGCATGCTTTGTCCAACTGAGACTCACGCTGGGTCTCTAAGACATGACAGAAATTAGTTAGTTAAGCTCATCCAGCACTTCAGGGTCAGAGTCTGAGACTGAAGAGACCTGCTGTTGATTGTCGGGGGCTATGGGTGTTTGCAGGGAGCTGTCCTGGGTTAGCTGCCACATCTGGACTGGGAAGGCCTTTTATCATGTTGGCCTCGGCCTCCTGGATGATTTTCTCAAACTCTTTTTCATCATACTGACCCATGTTCTGCCTCTTCTCCTCCCACTCTTTCTCTGCTGCCTGTGGAGATAAAGAGAACAGAAAGGAAGTTGAAAGTTGCCTTTTATTAATTATACTTTGAACCTTAGCCAAGTACTAACATTACTGACTGCCTTTGGAATTTCACCTTATTAAGATTCATGCAGTGCCAAATGTACAAAAATGCAAACAAAAGTGAAAAATGTTTCAAAATACGTAATCCAATCAACAAACAATATATTATTGGGTGTAAATACACAATGGTATTGTCAAACTTGACTACTGACTAAATATACCTCGATGGACAATACTATGTTCTTGCGTTTGTCTTGACTGTTCTGCAGCTCTTCAATCACAAGGTCTTGGCTGGCGGTCCCGTTGCTGGGGTTAACCAGGCTTTCACGTGCCTTCTTAGGATGGGCTGGACTAGGGGGATCAGCAGCCGCCGATCTGGGGGATTCTCGGCCTTGAATCTTGCTGAGATTGGGGGTGTTGAAGTGAGTGGGACTGGGAGTAAGAGGGGGACTGGGCTGAGCGGATGACAAACTGGCAGACCGCTGGGACTGCTGCATGTGGACCAAAGAGCTCTCGACATGATGAATGACCACAGGAGAGGCAGGCTCTGATTTAACAGCAGCCTTCTGGGATTCCAGGGGAGGCGCTGTGGAGCTAGGTGGGAATGATGCTGGTGGGGATTCCACCACAGGGGCCTCTGCTAGAGATGGGCTGATGTCCATTGGGATGTCAGATGAAGGATCAGCTTCTTTCTGAGGGCCCTCGGTGGCACATCTGCAGGGATGAGCGTGATTGGTCAATGGAAATTAAGTCCTGCTGTGTCCCCCAAGTAATTAAATTCATAAGACAGAACATTCCATATTTCTCACTTTCATGCTACAAAATAGCTCCTCCCCTGATGTTCATCCTATCTTCTTGGATGTATTCCCCTACCTTCTCAGGTTGCTGAGTGTGTCTGTCAGGCTTTTGACTCTTTTCAGCATGCTATCCAGCTTATGAGGTTCCTCCTTCAAAAACTTGACAGCTTCCACCTCCACTCTGAGGACAGAGCGCATCCTACTCTGCAGGGCCGGGAACTCTCCTGCACACAACACATTGTCAAGAAGCAGTGGAACCAAAAATATGTCTTGGCTACTGTACGGCTAAACAATGCCCAAGCAAAGTATCTGTGCACATTACAGAAAGTGAGCCAGGCCAGTGTGTGTAAAGATGATTTTACCTAAAGTTTACCTAAAGTTAAAGTTCAAGTCAGCAAATAGACAGCTTCTTTTCTGTTCAGTTTGTAATAGACGAGAGTGAAACAGCGTCTTCTCCACTCATCACGGTGTTAACTAACATGTGTCTTAAATCAAGGTAAAAGTCATGCTTTCTGCATGTAAAATTATAACTCTTTTCTATAAAATGTGTTTTTGTTCATATTGATGGGTGTCTCAAATAGATGGATTTACATTGTTTTCAGCAAAAAAAAAGTTTCAGTTTTTGTCAGACCTTCTGGATTGAATTAATAACAAAAACTGAGGTTCCACTGTAGTTTGCTGAAGAAATAGTATCAGGACATTATGTTATGCAAAGAAGCAAATATGGTCTTACCTTTGAGCCCTGCCAGAGACTCTCCGACCATCCTCAGGGTCACGGCCCCCTCTTCCACGTCTTTCAGGGTTACCGCTCTGTGAGTTCCTGATGAGTCCTTCTGCAGAGAAACCACGTACTGCTCCAGATCCCTGTAGGACGGCATGATGTTGTAGACGGAAAACAAAGATAACAGCACATGAACAAATCCTGAATATATTTATAAATGACTGTTCATGAACTACCGTCTGAAAGGACATGCCCACAATGAATCTGACCTTTGATTTTAACCCATCACAGAAGGATGATGGCCATGTAGGCCAGCTGGACATAACCTCCTAACCTTTACAAACAGCAGGAGGCACTAGGAGTGACATAGTGTTTGCACCAAAACAATAAAATTGTCACTCTGTTGAGTCTACTCAAACCTGTTTCTGCAGCTCATCCTGCAGCCAAATGTTTGCACACTGAAAACGCCAAGAATAATTCTTCCTCACACTGACTTTAAGCTTCTTAAGCAGCTCTTGAGACAATGGGATCCTCCAAAGGAGAAAGAACCGTGTTATAACATTGTGTGACATATTGGATTTGCATAGAAGAGGCTGACATGTAATTCAATGTGGCCAGGTTAACCCCTGAGAAACGCTCTTTTATATCAAGTCTCTGAAGGGCATGGACCCAACAACAAGGATGGTGTGTTATAACGGCTGCTGTGAACAAGTGACATTTCTCTTGGTCAGACTGTAAGTTATACGACATTCATAAAAAGACATAGGTCAACATTCTACATCAAGAGTATGCTTTATTTATAGTACCCAATAAGCAAGCTTTATTTAGTGGCAGAAGCATAAACGTGGACATTTCCCATAATTTAAAGGCAAGAAATTATCACATGGTCATAGGTGTGAATGAAATCGTGACCGGCCCCAACCTACTTCGTCTAATGGTTCCAAAAGAGGGGAAGTGGGTGCCACTGCACACACTAGCCAATCTTGCTGTGGGTGCTAAGTGGGCCCAAGTAAGGTATGAATGACCAAGTATGAGGACCCCTCGATATCTCTGACTTAACTTGCCTGTAGCTTGCACATGTATCTTGAAATATGCCAGGGCGCTAGCTTGGCAAGACTTGATCTAAATGTAGATGTGCATATCTTGACAGAAGCAGGCCTCGTGGGTGTGTAACAAAAAGGGATTTCACACAAGCAGGCCCACCAAAGCAGTACCAACCCAAGTTAATGACACCAACGGTGTGAGCAGCCTTACCCAAGCTGCATCAGCACACGCTCCTCTAGGCTCAAGTACTTTTGCCGGTCTTCTTCCACCAAAGCTCTCTGCTTCTGAACCGGGTCGTCTAGACGTCGCATGGCCTCTGCAAGCTTCACTCCAATTTCCTGTTCGGCTCGCTTCAGATGGACTCGCAGTACCTCCTGGTTCTGGAGCTGGGTGGCCAAAAGGAAAGTGAACATTAGCATAAAGCAGGACATGCGAAGCTAAAGCTGTGTTGCCAAAGGCTCTTTACCTGCAGTTGTCTCATCTGATGAAGCTGCAATCTGAGATCAGAGACGTTCTTCCTGAACTGCAGCAAGTTGACTTTGAGAGGAACCTGGTTCTTGTCTGGTAGAACCGCATTAGACATGCTACCCTTGGCAGGCAGCACTGGTGAGCCACCTGAAATACGTGGAAGAAGTACAATGTATCCCATCAGACATCTGGATTTTCTCATGCATTGACATAGTGTTGCATTGACATGTTTCATTAAGCTCTATGATTCAAGAATGTCAAAAGTACAACCTGTGTGGCATCCTACAACGGACTGTGACGTCAAAATGCATCTTTATATTAAGCTTTTTCAAGCATAACATTCCATCAAACTTTTTTCTTTGCCGCTTATCATATCCAGAGTCGCGGGTATTCCTGAGCCTATCCCAGCTGTCTTTGGGCGAGAAGGCGAGGTACACCCTGGACTGCTCACCAGCCAATCGCAGGGCACACACAGTGAGTACTTATGAATTTCCTCCACACACGACGAGTGGAGTTTGCACCAAAAAGCTCAATTTTGGTCTCATGAGTGATGGTCTCACGAGCAGAGATCTTGCATGGAGCCCCAGTCCGAGGTATATTAGGAGTCGTGTTGAACCTTTTCCATTTTCTAACAATTGCAGCAACTGTTGATTTATTCTCACCAAGGTGCTTTCCAATTGTTCCATAGACTTTTCTAGCTTTGTGGAGCTCTACTATTTTGTCTCTGGTGTCTTTGGAAAGCTCTCTTGTCTTGTCCATGGTAGCAGTTGGATTATGACTGACTGTGGGGTGCAGAGGTGACATTAATGAGCTCAAAGGGGTGATAGGTGGGTGGCTACTCGTGGGGTAAAGGTGGACTTTTTTATGGCGGACTGAGAGCTCTTTGAGAGTCAAAATTGTTGCTGATTCTCAAGGGTGCAAATATTTATGAACCATAGTAATTTACAAATAAATCATAAAATAGTCATACAATGTGGTTTTTGGATTTTTTTTAGATTATATATAAGAGTGGAAATGCATCGATGACGAAAATTTCAAATTTCTCCCTATTTTCTGAGTGGGAGAACTTGCAAAATCGCAGGGGGTGTAAATACTTATGACCCCCACTGTATAGACAACCACCATTCACACTCATATTTATACCGATGGACAATTTGGAGTCGCCAATTAACCTAGCATGTTTTTGGAATATGGGAGGAAACCAGAGTTCCCGGGGAAAACCCATTCATTAACTGGGAAAACATGCAAACTCCAAGCAGAGATGCCCAAGCAGAGAATCGAACCAAGGGCTTCCCAATCTCCAAATTATGTGACTGTGAATCACAACAAGGATGCCATCTTGAAGGGGTTTTCGGCTTTGCATAGGTGGTTGGATTGACTGTGAGACCAGAATGGACACAGAGAGTTGCCTGGTCTATTTGAATGTGGCTACTCGTGGCACTAACCCAAACAATATACTTAATCTGGATTTCAGCTTACCGCCTTCAGGGCTAACCAAGGTCATGTTGTGACAATAACTTCTCCCAAGAGTTGGCTGCAGCGGGACGGTATGACCCTTCACTATTTCTTCACCTGTCGTTTCTTTCTACTGTCGGGGCTCACCCACAGATGTTGCCATGGTAACTGCTGTTTTATGGCAATGACACCCTGCAAACTGACCTCCAAGATTGGTCACTTGATGGGGGGAATATTCACACCCACATCCCTCCTCATCCAATGCCTTTGCCACTATAACCCCAGGGTGCGGGCGTGACCGGGACAGCTTGCGCCGTAATTGGCAGCAGGTAGCTGTGGATGGCTGCTGGCCGCACTGGGAACCTTTACCCTTTGCGGCGCTGGTCTTGTGTTCATGTTGTGGAAAAATGTGTTTACTTGTGCACATGTATGGCAAGGTTTTTTTAACAGTCTTAAACTGTGTTCCTTCATTAGGAGTTTAGTTTGTAATTGCATGTTTTCCCTCCGCTCTCCTCTTGTTGTTCCACCTTGTCCCCCCCCCTTCATTGCCCAAGCATTCTGTCCTGTCACCCCTTGTCTCACTATATAGTATGTAGTATATGCATGGATGGATCATTGCACAATTTAGCTTGTACTTCTGTATAAGTGACAAGATCAATAAAAGGCCATCTCATCATCACCATTACTGACAACTAGCTACCAATGTAGAATATTACACACATAATCTGAATTATTTTCTATGTGTTTGACCTGAAATTGTAGCTACAATGTGGCGAGGGATGACTGTAAGGGATTACTGTATATCTACAGTCTCCATCATGCTACAGCAATCATTGTCTGTTTGACTTCCAAAAGCTGTACCACTAAGGAGGCCCACGAAACAATGTTCTCAATCTCCCCGCCAGAGGCAACACAAGGCTTCAGTAAGTGTTTGACATACGTTCACAAACATGCTCTGTCTCTGGGAAAATTAACTTGTGTCTTGACAATGCTAAAAGCCTGATGACGCCTGCTCATCTTCTCGTCTGACTGACAGCCACCCCAACTTGACTTGCAGGTTACAATGTACACAACTGCTGGCATCCGAATGTCAATGAAAGTTCAGGCTGTTTAAGCAAACGAGGGATAAGGATAACAAAAGGAGGTTGTCCAAATGTGACAGCCAAGACAGCGATGTGAGCTCACGGCAAGCAGTCAAAGAGTTCCGTGATTAAGCAGCCAGCCAGCTCAAAATCTCTTAATCTGGTGTGTTGCCTTATTGGCAGGCGCAGTGTCTTGTTTTACCACACATGCAGGTTTGAGAAGCTTCAGGGACTAGTGACAATTGAGAAAGTAACACTTCCCGTTCTCTTCCAAGACCTAAAGGAGAACTTGACTCACCTGAGCTATGGGCACTGTGGGCTGGAGACGACGTCTTTGAGAGTCTCTCACTGCTGCAACAAAAGACAAGCATCAGAATATTTACGCAAGAAGAAAAACACAATATAGAAATCAGGTTAGGATTAATTAGGACAGACACATTGTGACTCAGGGTGATGGGAATAGTCGGACAAACTCAGGTTAAATTGATGTTAATAATGTGAAACGTCTGACACATTACAAACCTACCGGAGTCACAAAACCTTTTTGGAAGCAAACATTGATACAAAACTCCACAGAAGAAGTTAGAAAGCAGTCAGACATGGTGTAGACTTTAAATAAAGGAAGAACGTTTGTTTTGTCTTCTAGTTGCCCTTTACTATTCATATTTGATGGCCAGTCTATACTGTATGTCCTGATTTCTGACTATCTGACCTAAACTGTGGTTGCTTACCTGGGAGGCCCCTTTAAAAGTGCATCCTGAACAAGGCCAGTCAAGCTGGCAATCTGTTGCTCCATTGCCTTCATTCGCTCTCTGCAGAAACAGCAGAACATTCTACTTTCAGCACTGAGCCCTACTATAACCATCTCATGAATACGAACCCTGATTTTGGGGGGGAATATTATTCTAACTGTCCTGGAATTTTCCAGGAGCAGCCAAATGACGTTTCTATTTCAGTGCTAATCTGGATGTGTCCCATTCCCATTCTCAGGAAGGACATCAGACATCATATCCCATGTCAACAGCCATGTCCAAAATCAGCGCAATATGTTGTCTTTTGAATATGACGGCTTGGATTAGTGCTGGTTTTGAAACTACAGTACTTTCTCCCGATCTGAATTCCTCACGCATTTTCCAAGACTCCCTTGGCATTTTGAGTTTGGGGTCACACAGATGGTCTAGCCAGATGAATTCTACTGATTACGTTTATTGAAACTTTTGATGTTTTCTTTGGTTTTCCTGTCAGACCAAAATATACAGCGACTATACTGGACTCATATTGATGCTGTTTCAATTGTGGCACATTAGCCTCAATAATAAGAAAATCCAAAATCCAAAGAGACTAAATGCAACCGCAGCACAAGCAGAACCAGTAGTAAACTGGTTATAAACCAGACATAAACCAGAGTGATGCTGAAGTAATCCTGTGCATTAGTTGGCAGTACTCACATATGTGGATGCTCACAAGGGAGGAGACATGTTGGTTAGGGTGAAACTGGGATGCAGAGTTAGTTCATGCTCTGATGCAGTTTCTTCATTCCTAATTGCATAATCCAAACAGATACTTCTAATCGCTTACCGTGTCTGGTTGTCACTCGAAGGCGGGATGGACCCTTGAAGGTGAACTTGGAGATCAGATGATGCCATGCTGTTTCTTGGCTTGGTTCCGGTGACATCCTCCTTCTTGAAGGACTGGCGGACAGGAGAGCTCCTCTCAATGGGCACACTCCCATGGATGTCAATGATCCGTACATCAGCCCTGCGGTGAGGAGATGGAGGAGGGGTCTTGGACCCCAGTGTGGGCAGCTGGCTGTTTCTGGACTTCTGCCTGTACAGGGAAGGGTGGTCAATGGAGTCTGTGGGGCTGGGCCCACTGTAAGAGCTTGTGGAGCGGACAGAAGCTCGGTGGAATCCAGGCATGCCGTGTTCTGAACCCTCGTGCCCAGGCCCGTGGGCAGTCGCCATACCCATTCTTCCTTCCTGGAGAAGGTAAGGATCTGCATACAAGCCCTCATTTCCTCTGCTGAGACTGTGACTTTTCCCACCCATGTCTCCGTCCGGCTTAACATCTCTCCTCTCCAGGATGGCACTGGGACACGGGGAGATGGAGCGGGCCGGGGGGTTGGCGTTAGAGAGTCGCTCCCTGGGCATGGTGCCGTTGCCAGGCAGAGAGCCCTGTCGTGGGCTGAATGGTATTCGGGAAGGGGGCATAGAGTGTGGCGATGGGGGGAGTCCTGCCTGCAATGGATGTTGGGCTGGCGGGCCCATGGGGGGCTGCCTCAGAGGATTCCCCATCTCACCGTGCATCTAGAAAAGACACATATTTCAAACTTGAAAGCCATTTAATTTGGGAACAGACACTATTTACAGGTATTACAGGTACGTATGCCTCTGGTAAGTTTCCTCAGTCCTTTGCTGCTGTAGTACACCAAGCTGGTCATACGGCCTGCTGCTACAGCGGCCAATTCCACTGCGACTGTTTTTTCAGCTTTTCACCAATTTATTTGATCATGCAGTCTACATTTATATTTACCAGCCTGTCTGCTTTTCTCCCACAGACTTGGCTGTTTTGCGTTGCCGCCTCAAAGTCTAGCTGAATCCATTCCATTGTAAAAAAACATTCTGAAGATTCTGTCCACTTCTCGCAGCTTTACATATAAAATCACGAGGGTCACGGGGGTGCTGGAGCCTATCCCAGCTGACTTCGGGCGAGAGGCGGGGTACACCCTGGACTGGTCGCCAGCCAATCACAGGAATTAGAAGTTTCAATATTCAAGTAATTCAGAAAAATGTCAGGAAAAAAAATCTATGACCATTTCCCACGTTTGCTAACATCATGAGTATTTTCTTTCACTTCAGTGAATCAAACTGTAGATGAGTCTTACTAAATGAAGGTGTATACAGAATGTGTTGCTGGGTTTGTATCATTTCAGTATTTGGGGAAAGTGCCCTTGAAACAAAAACATCCATCTAGCTCATTTGACACTGTTGCTTTTTCAACAAAAACACCACTGTCAGCAAATTTTCCAGACATACTGGCAGAGCGCCTATTGGCGGGCACACACACGTACGCACGCACACATACACATACTCACACACACACACAGGCCCCAGCTAAGCAAAAAGCCACTGTATGAAGACCACATTGAGAGGTTAATCAGCAACATTGCATTTTCGCTGTCAACTAATCTGGGCTGCTGCAGTGATCTGCTATAACCTGTAAAGGCTAACGGAGGGCAATAAATCTAACCCACTGATCTGGCTGGCCGTAAAACAACAACAAAAAACAACCACATAATAGAAAAAGGAGGTGGATTGTGAGTGCTGCAGAGTAGAAAAATCTTTTTTGCGATGAATGAAACAATTTCCAGCATGCTAATCCAATGTCTCTCTCATACCAGTGGCAAACAGAAATAGCTACAACTTCTAAGTTTATAGGAGTTTCTTAGAATATTCGACATTATATATTAATATTATATAATTAACATTAAGATTCCACAATTTCATTCAGAGGAGTATAATTCGACTATCAACATAACAGATGAATCTATGAAAATGCCATGCGATTGAGATTGTAACATTCAGGGGTTGCCCAGGGTGCTGATTAGGGTAAATGGTAACCGGGCTAACATTACATTTCTCATGGAGCGTTCATTCATTCATTCATTCATTCATTTTCTACCGCTTTTCCTCACAAGGGTCGCAGGGGGTGCTGGAGCCTATCCCAGCTCTCTTCGGGCGTGAGGCGGGGTACACCCTGGACTTGTGGCCAGCCAATCACAGGGCACATATAGACAAACAACCATTCACACTCACATTCATACCTATGGACAATTTGGAGTCGCCAATTAACCTAGCATGTTTTTGGAATGTGGGAGGAAACCGGAGTACCCGGAGAAAACCCACGCATGCACGGGGAGAACATGCAAACTCCACACAGAGATGACCGAGGGTGGATGGAGCGTTCAAATAATTCATTCATTCATTTTCTACCGCTTTTTCCTCACGAGGGCTGGCGACCAGTCCAGGGTGTACCCCGCCTCTCGCACGAAGACAGCTGTGATAGGCTCCAGCACCCCCCGCGTTCAAATAATTTCATTTCAAATCCTTGTTTCTTCCCCAGCCCACTGACCGGGAGAAATAGCTACAAACACCAACGGTAGGACTTTCAGTATTGAGTATTAAAAATTGTATGACTTGTGCATGCACTGACTAGAAAAAAAAAGCACCCCATCTTTGACGACCTATGCTGGACGGCCACTAAGTCAGAATCAGGTCAGTAAAGCAAGAAAAACAAGAAAAACATTTGACAATTAGTCCACAAGGGACAAAATCTAACAAATGGGCTCAAGTATGAATAACCTTCATAGGCAGGCTTAGCAGAGTGCCAACCAAAACGGTTATATAACCATCGGAGGAGTGTCAGACAGCAAAATCTGCTCCCACCTTTCCTCTTATTTCCTTGACAAACAAACACGCTATTGTCCACATGGTACACAATGACTCACAGGGCAAGTCAAAGCCTCATGCAGAGTTCATTCATGATTCAAAAAAAGATTCTTTTTTTCCCTCTATTTAGTCTTTATTTTCAGCAGGCTGCAGAGATGAGCCTAAGGAAGAGCACAATACAGAGGGTGTGACGGTGTTGTGTTGGGTGTGTTTGTGCTGCCAAACAACAACTCAAAGAGTTCAAGTCGTAACAAAGACTTGTGGACCGTCCAGCACACAATAGAATAACCACTGCAAGCAGCCATTTAACCATAAGCCAATAAAAGGCAACTCAGGAATTACTTTAGACTTGCTTAATAAAAGCAATAAAAAGAACATATAACAATAATTGCATATTTACAAATACTCTGTACAAATTTGGTGCAGCATGCTGCGCTAACAGCGATATTTGACCACTGCACAACGGGCATCGATCTCTGCTTGAAGACTGATGCCCCCACGACCTAAACGTGAATAAGAGGAGGAAATTGAAATGGAATGGAATGGATTAGTTAGCAGTCTTTGCTCTCTATTGTGAAAGTTCAGGTAATCTAACTGTAGAGGAGCAATTGCAACATAGTTGGCGACAATGTGCAAGTGTTATTCTACCTACTGTGAATTTCATGTCAGTGTTGAAATAGGGGCTTCCCACGCCTACGTTTATAATGGTCCAATATCAGCCAAAAAAAATATCAGCGGCCCTCTTATATAAGAAGTCCATTCCAGACTTTTATCCAGCATCAGCATCCAGCATATAGAATCCACATGATCACAAGAAGAATGTGTGCTAGCATGTTTAGCAAGGAGTGGGAGTGATGTCAACACGTGGCTGTGCGTTTTGTTCAAGTCCAAAATATATGTTGCAGCTGAGTGCAAAACGTCATGCACATGTTTACTGTGATAGCAGAGAACCGTGGAAATACGACCTCATCACACATTCGAAATAGGACTTTCGCAACACCACGCCTTCCAGAAACATCCTGCACTCTTTGACACATTTGCTAAGCCTGACAAATTCCCAAAATGGGTCAGATTTTCTCATACCTACTGTTGCTGACTATTTTTATTATTATTTTCTGAGTAATATCACTTGAACAAGCATTTTCTAACCTTCCATGCTATTATACAAGTAGTAAAAGTATGTATAATATCAGAATTGGATTGGAAGACACCCATATCTGGAACATATGAGCCTGATTTGACTTGCATTGGATGGGCACTAAGACAATAAAATAAGATCCTTCAAAGTGTCACGCCCTGTGTGGGTTTGCCTGTGACAGTTTATGTTTGAGTTTACGGTCTGGGCTTTTGGTTTCCTTTTGGCACGCTTTTATTTTGTTTGACTTCCTGTTTTTCCTCGTCTGCCTCCGTTGTCTTAGTTACCCACACCTGTCCCTAATTTGAGTGTCTATTTAGTTCAGGTGTGTGCGTCTCCCTTGGTGGGATTATTATCGTTTGTCCTACTGCTACCTGTGTTGCCTTTTTCCTGCTGCCGCAGTTATTATAAAAAGAAATAAATATTTTTACCTGCATTCGGTCCTGCTCTCTGCATCCTGGGGTCTCACCGCAACACAGTGATGCCGAATCGTGACATAATAATCCCACCAAAAGATGACGACCTCGCAGAGAATGCCTTCTGGACCTGGCAGCTGTTCAAAGCCATGGAAGACGAGGAAATGGCGAGACCGCCATGGGAACTGGAGGACATGGTGCGCGGGCCGGACGACACGCTCGTCTCAATGGCGTGGTTTTGGCACGCTTTTATTTTGTTTGACTTCCTGTTTTTCCTCGTCTGCCTCCGTTGTCTTAGTTACCCACACCTGTCCCTAATTTGAGTGTCTATTTAGTTCAGGTGTGTGCGTCTCCCTTGGTGGGATTATTATCGTTTGTCCTACTGCTACCTGTGTTGCCTTTTTCCTGCTGCCGCAGTTATTATAAAAAGAAATAAATATTTTTACCTGCATTCGGTCCTGCTCTCTGCATCCTGGGGTCTCACCGCAACACAGTGATGCCGAATCGTGACAGAATAATCCCACCAAAAGATGACGACCTCGCAGAGAATGCCTTCTGGACCTGGCAGCTGTTCAAAGCCATGGAAGACGAGGAAATGGCGAGACCGCCATGGGAACTGGAGGACATGGTGCGCGGGCCGGACGACACGCTCGTCTCAATGGCGTGGTTTTTTCCCGGACCCACCAACAACACTCCAGACCGTCCGCGACGCCGACGTAAGCCGCGGCGCCGGAAGGAGAAGCCCTGCTCGTCCTCCTCTCCATGCCGAGCCAAGGTACCCCCGCCCTCCTACTCTGCTGGTTTCGACGAACCCGACGGAGATCTCGAGTTCGACGAGTGGACCCGGCATTTTTTCGAGGAGTTGGAGCAGGCGTGTGCGAGGTACACGCCGAAGGAGCTGGAGACCATGGTATGGGGGCCGGACTGCACGCTAGTGCCCCTGGCTTCACACGCAGCACACCCTCCGACGCGGTGGCGTCGCCAACGCACTGCACGTCGTCAAGAGGTGTGGCCGCCCTCTTCCGCCTCGCCATGTCACGCCACGGCACAGCTGTATCCTTTCGCTGTTGCCGAGTCGCAGCCGGTCGTGCACCCACCGACGGCTCACGTGCCAAGCGGCGAGGCGTCCCGGATTCCTCCAGTGCCTAAGCCACGCAGCCCCAGGGGTTTCCAAGACCCGGCTCCCGTGCCAAGCTTCGTGGCCTCTCAGATTCCTCCAGTGCCTAAGCCACGCAGCCCCAGGGGTTTCCAAGACCCGGCTCCCGTGCCAAGCTTCGTGGCCTCTCAGATTCCTCCAGTTCCCAAGCCACGCAGCCCCTGGGGTTTCCAAGACCCGGCTCCCGTGCCAAGCTGCGTGGCCTCTCAGATTCCTCCGGTCCCCAAGCCACGCAGCTTTAAGGTTCCTCAAACCCCGGCTCTCGTGCCAAGCTGCGTGACTCCACAGATTCCTCCAGTCCCTAAGCCTTGCCCCAGGTGTTCTCAAGACCCGGCTCTCGCGCCAAGCTGCGTGGCGTCTCAGTTTCCGCCTGTGCCCAAGCCGCGCAGCCCCTGGGGTTCCCAAGACCCGGCTCCCGTGCCAATCTGCGTGGCATCCCTGATCCCGCCCGTGCCCAAGCCGCGCAGCTTCAAGCCCAAGGAAGTGGCTGCGGCCGGGACTGCTGACCTGGAGGAGCCAGTGACCCTCCTCCAAGCCTCCCTCCTCCCTGCCCTGGTTTCGGCTCCCTCGGATTACGGCGTCTGGGATCCGCCTTCGAGAGGGGGGGCTAGTACCACCTGCTGGGCTACGGTGGAAGCACAGCCCAGCCCGCCGATGGAAGGGGAGGATGGCGCCACCTGCTGGGGGAGTGAGAAGGCACAGCCCAGTCCACCTGCAGGACGAGCAGCAGGGCTTGCTGGAGCAGATGGACAGGCTCTGGCAGGGACGACGTCTGCTGCTTCGCCGTCGGCGCGTCAGGGTCGGACGTCTGCTGCTTCGCCGTCGGCGCGTCAGGGTCGGACGTCTGCTGCTTCGCCGTCGGCGCGTCAGGGTCGGACGTCTGCTGCTTCGCCGTCGGCGCGTCAGGGTCGGACGCCTGCTGCTTCGCCGTCGGCGCGTCAGGGTCGGACGCCTGCTGCTTCGCCGTCGGCGCGTCAGGGTCGGACGCCTGCTGCTTCGCCGTCGGCGCGTCAGGGTCGGACGCCTGCTGCTTCGCCGTCGGCGCGTCGGGACCGGACGCCTGCTGCTTCGCCGTCCCCGCGTCGGGACCGGACGCCTGCTGCTTCGCCGTCCCCGCGTCGGGACCGGACGCCTGCTGCTTCGCCATCCCCGCGTCGGGACCGGACGCCTGCTGCTTCGCCGTCCCCGCGTCGGGACCGGACGCCTGCTGCTTCGCCGTCCCCGCGTCGGGACCGGACGCCTGCTGCTTCGCCGTCCCCGCGTCGGGACAGGACGCCTGCTTCTTCGCCGTCCCCGCGTCGGGACCGGACGCCTGCTTCTTCGCGTCGGGACCGGACGCCTGCTTCTTCGCGTCGGGACCGGACGCCTGCTTCTTCGCGTCGGGACCGGACGCCTGCTTCTTCGCGTCGGGACCGGACGCCTGCTTCTTCGCGTCGGGACCGGACGCCTGCTTCTTCGCGTCGGGACCGGACGCCTGCTTCTTCGCGTCGGGACCGGACGCCTGCTTCTTCGCGTCGGGACCGGACGCCTGCTTCTTTGCCGTCTCCGCGTCGGGGCCGGACGGCCTCTAGACTTTCGGCCGGAGACCTGGTTTTGCACCCAGGGCGCCCCCCTGAGGAAGCCTACCTCGCGCTTGGTCGAGGGCGCCCCCCGGAAGGCGTTTACCGTCCCAACCATTCCCTCCATCACGTGGAGGGGTCTTGTTGGCTCCGCCGGGCCTGCCGCCCCGGCCGGCCCCCTGAAGGGTCCCGTCGGCGACCCACCTCCGGTCCCCCCACCACTTCCCTCTGAACTGTTTCGGACGTCTGGGATCCGTCCTTGAGGGGGGTGTACTGTCACGCCCTGTGTGGGTTTGCCTGTGACAGTTTATGTTTGAGTTTACGGTCTGGGCTTTTGGTTTCCTTTTGGCACGCTTTTATTTTGTTTGACTTCCTGTTTTTCCTCGTCTGCCTCCGTTGTCTTAGTTACCCACACCTGTCCCTAATTTGAGTGTCTATTTAGTTCAGGTGTGTGCGTCTCCCTTGGTGGGATTATTATCGTTTGTCCTACTGCTACCTGTGTTGCCTTTTTCCTGCTGCCGCAGTTATTATAAAAAGAAATAAATATTTTTACCTGCATTCGGTCCTGCTCTCTGCATCCTGGGGTCTCACCGCAACACAGTGATGCCGAATCGTGACACAAAGTCCCCTATAATGTTTGATCTGGTGTACAGACCATAAGGTCATATTGACCTTTTGCTGTTGAATTCCATTTCAGAGTTTACCTTCTTTTGGAGTCAAACATTTGTACTGGAACTTTATAACTGGATCTGCTGCACCACGTGTAATAAAAATGACAGCTTGCCATCGGACACATTTGAAGATGCTATACATCTATTTTGAATGTATGTATGTAATCTATATTGAACATGCAATCAGCACACACACACACACACACACACACACTCAACCTTTGTATCTGTGTCAAGTGCAGCTGGGTTAAACAGTGACAAAGCTAATCATGAAGCCTGCTCATGTTCATTTGGCTCAAGTTGGCCATAAGATTCTAATTTCTGTCACTTTTCATCACTACGGTCATCATGCATCATTTTCTTAATATTGTCACTCTTCATTTATGTCACAGTCTACACAAGTGAGACCTTTGGGGGTCTGTAATACTGCAGGTTAGCTAAATCGTCAAACTTTCGAAGAAAGGATTTTACTTTTGGTCCATCAGCAGGAACCAACACACTAAAATACAAAGAAAAAAGATAAGAAATATGGAGGAAAAAAAAATGGACTTCAATTGTCCCTCAAGTAAGCTGCAGTGGAGGAGGACAATATGCTCCCCCTTCCGACAGAAGATTAAGAGGAGGTGGTGGTGGGGGAGCACATTCTTTTCCTTAAGAGCAAACAGGATGTGAGGGTGAGAAGAATTAAATGAGGGGCTGGTGTCGCTATTGGAAGTGCAGCTGTTTGCTCTTAATGAGATGGTCTTTCTCTGTGCTGCACAACATTACTCACCCTGGCATCACCATTGGCCGGTCTGGGCCCGTGGCTGAACGCTTGTGCTGGGTCCTTGTGGTATACCTTGAGACAGGAGTGGTCTGTGATGTTCCTGTAGGGGGAAGAGGTGACCAGAGGTAAGAATGCAGCCCAGGTGTCGCCATCAGAATACGGTCGACGTTGCATCAGCCTGCTTCTCCTCAGCAGACTCGCCAAGGGCACATATCCCGACACAGGCGCTGATAGTCTTCCATTCGTTGCCATCTTCTCTCTAAAATCCCCAAATCTTTACACCGGTATTGTCCAGTAGAAGCACTCCAAAGATCACTACTCTGTTCTCTTGCTATTTGGGAATTGAGGGCAGGAGGCTTGTGCTAACATTCAGCAACCACAAGACCATTTTTACAGCCTTGATAAAGAGTCACAAAGTACACATCACATTGGAGAGGAACTCAAAGCTGCTAATCATTTATACAACTAGAACAAATAAATGTCCTTAAGGCCACGCCTGCATGTTTATTCCTTCTGCACACATGCAGACATGATATTCTTGCTTACCTGACATCGCTCAGCTCGTAGTACATGTTCCTCATGTCATCTTTGACATAGACGGCCACGCTGGGCGACTCCAGCATCTTCATGGTCAGTATCTGCGGGAAGGCACTGACAAACAGGGCTCGGACTGTGTCGATGCTGGTGATCTCGTTGGGCATGCGTGTCTGTTTCGTTTCGTCTCCGTACTGCAGGTACAGCACACCTACAAAGAGAGTAGGGCCGTTAGCCAAAAAAACCTTGGCCATCTCTGTGTGGAGTTTGCATGTTCTCCCTGTGCATGTGTGGGTTTTCTCCGGCGACTCTGGGGTCCTCCTACATTCCAAAAACAAGCGAAACGAAGACAGCTGGGATAGGCTCCAGCACCCCCTTGTGAGGATAAGCGGTAGAAAATGAATGAATGAATGCTACTAAAATGGTACTTCATTGCTATCTTTGGGTGGCTTTCTGTTCACCATTCATTCTTTCAACTTTCATTCACTATCAACTGACTGTAGATGTTCTAATTGTTCTTAAAAATGGTGTACAAAGTGCTTGTGTGATTCAACAAGTGATATTTCTGAATGCATATCGGGCAAATAGGGCTGTGTGCTCTTAGTGTGTATCAAAAGGCTCAGAGCTGGGTGTGTCCTGAGCTCTGTGATTTTGAAAAACCAGATGTCTCCACAGAATGTCTGGACACGCCCACACAGCACTTGTATAAACAACAGAAGACAAAACAACATGCTCCACTTCTATTTTAGATCCACATTGCTGGAAAGTTTTGCTTGTCTGCAGCCGATTGCTTCGAGCAATTAATTAGTGAATGGAAACAAAGACGATAAATTATGTTTCAAGTTGAAAACATGATGAAGTGCTGAGATAAAAGGCAGTTCATGTTCATTGATGGAAGGAGCCATTTACTTGGTGTGAGCTGATTAAAAGGACCAAGCCAGTAAAAGCTAGCAGATGTTGGTGAAAGTTAACACAAAGTCCAACAAGCTCCATGAAGCAGGCAAAAGTAGAGAGGGGGAAAGGGTGGGAATTATAAGTGCTGACTGGATATGAATCGCCGCTTCTGGTGTGTGGGTACCTTTGCAGTCATAACTTCGCACAATAACTTGAATAACCCCCCTGAGAGCTGTTCTGTTAGCACTTTCATCCAGATGTTTGAGAGTGAGGTGGATGAGTGAAACGACAAGAGCGCCATTGACTGAACATGCAGCTAATAAATACGCAACAACATCAGTCTGAACAAAGATGAATAGAGTCTTCTTTGTGGTCCCCAGTGGGCTGCTCCCAATCAGGACGGGAGGCAAATGGACACAATTTGGCTGCATCCCAGCTGAATGTCTTTACAACGCTTGCATTCACCATCGTGAGAGACTTGAAACTACACAAAGTCAATATAACAGTGATGTAGCTATTTGAAACCATGGCAGATGGCAATACTCACATTCATTCACGCTGGAAAATGGCTGATGACCATCTCTCACAGAAAAGTAGTACAAACTTTACTTGTCCTGAACATGAGATGAGTGTAAGTGTGTGTGTGTGTGTGTATGTGTCCTTGTGGGAGGAACAAGGAGTGAAGACGGTGCCCCATTTCACTCCTCCCCTTTACACTAAATGTTTTGTCCACATGTGGTTCTAGGAATTGGAGCACCTACAGTAAACTCACCGTATCCTACATGAAAGAGAATGCTGGCTAGTATCACACTAGGTTTATGTATTCCAACGGTTTATGAATAAGGCAATAATTGTTGCATCAAAATAATGATTATTGATTTAAAAAAAATCATGAATTCATGAAAATAGACGAATATTTCTTCCAGAACAGTCATCATCATAAAGGACAGCCTGATGTCCAACTTACCAAGAGAGCGGTCCTTGGTCTGGTTGGTGGATCGCACCACGGGCAGGCTGGCACGTATCCGACTTCCCCTGGTGAAGCCCGTGGGCACTTCAACCTCAGACATGGCCTCCAGCGAGTCCAGTGAGGTCAAGGAGAGATGGTCAGCTTGGTCGCTAATGCCAGGCTGGGGGCTAGGGCTGTGCTTTGGGCTTCTACTCTGGAGAGGGGGGAGCCACAAAAGATGCAGGGTGAGTCTCTGCATGATGTAGACCAGGGGTGTCAAACTCATGCCATGGAGGTCCGAGACATTACAGGTTTTCTTTCCAACCAGTTTCTCCAGCAGGTGATTTCATTGACGAGCGCCTTCCCTCAAACCAAGGGAGGGTTAATCTTTTAAATTAAAAATTAAATTAAAATCACCTTCTTTAGTAACCTGCTGGAAAGAAAACCTGTAGTGTCTCGGCTCTCCATGGCATGAGTTTGACACCCCTGATGTAGACGATTTCAAAACATGTCTTTTTATTGACTAATGCAAGCACTTCAAAGTCTGCAAGACAAGCAACTATGCATAGAGGTGTTAACGCTGCTTCTGTGCATGTTTATACTTCATTCAAAAAGTTAAGTATTCAGACACAGCAATCACACAGAAGCTCTAAAAAGGTTTCGACTCGTCATTAGAGTTATGAAAGGTGAACAGCAGCTGTAATCAGAACAGGCCACCAAGCAGGCAAGGCCTCAATAAAACAACACTAAGTCGCCCAGTCGGCTTTTGTGAGGTGACGGTAAGATGATCTGCACCACAGGGACCTGGTGGGGACTGAAAGCCAGGGGGTCACGGAACACTGAGCTCTTTATGCAATGACCTTCTTCTCTGACAAAATGCTCAACTTCATGCTCACACTCAATCTGACATAAAACATACATTTGTTAGCATTTTCAATGATGTTGAATGGTAAAGGAAAATTACCAGACATATTACTTCTAAGATGCACACACACATCGTGACAAGATGCAATGTAGAAGAGAAAAGCCAACTAACTGTGTGGTGTGACTGGATTGTCATCAAGTACCTCTGAATGTCAAGCTCAGACTGTAGGGAGGAGAGCATGTCCTGCAGAGACTGATAGGAGGAAAGGAGGAGAGGAACAGGAAATGGCAAAGCTATGTCGCTGGGAGGTCAAGAAGACAGAGAAACAACAACTAAGAGTGAAGAGAAGGTACACTGGTGTAGGAGGTGGTCCCTTAAATGATCCAATAAATAATACTGCTCAATGCACCCGCAGGATTACAAACACATGAATAAAAATTAATTCTGTTGTTCATACGCAATGACAACAGGAGCACCCCCCCCCCCCCGTGCTCACAGGTCACACGGAGTTGACGTGTCACTCGAAACCACACATGGCCAAACTCCATGACAACACTTGAAACATTTATGTGTGTGCAGTCACTCCATCTTCTCATGTCACCTGTTTGGAATCTTGGAATGTTCTAGGCTAGACACCGTGCCTCCAATCACTGGAGGTGCTCATTATATCAGAGGATGAACAAGCTGCTTACTGGACTAGAGCTGTCTTTTCACAGAAAAACATAGTCCATCCATCATTGCATCTTTTGTCCATATATATCCATTGATATAAAATAACACAACCTAAATACATAAGTTGAAGAAGTGTACACCGTCTGATGAATGAGGTGTCCCCGCAAAGGTTTAACCCAAGTGTCGTTTAATTTCTCTTGCTCACACGTACACACATACACCCACATTGACGTTACATACAAGATAATACGAGGTTGCCCATGCCGCCCTAGCTAAGCGCATCTTGCTTGGGGCTGCAAATGTGTAAAGCATTGGTCGACGCAACAAAACCTGCTCCAACTCGCTTACAGCAAATTCCACACGGTTGATTTCGTCAACTCCACACGGTTGATTTCGTCAACTCCAGTCCAAAGCGCAAGGAATGTGCATCATGACCAATGTGTGTCTGAAAATAGTGACAAGCTATTAAGTTAAAGCTTTTGTGTTTTGAAGTGCTCTGTCAGGTCAAAAGAAAACAAATCACGCCGACAGACAAACTCAGAAAAGAGGCCTTAGTGTGTGCCCACTGCCCTATGTGTGTTTTAGTGTGTGGACATCACAAAGAGAGACACGCATGACTGAGGAGGGCCATTGTTCTAGAAAATCTGACCCAACCCAGACATCCTGGCAAAATTTAAGCAACACATTCATCAGAGAGACAGCTCAGGTCTTATATGTGTGCTACAAAAAAATCCAAATTACATATTGTCATCCATTTTGGAAAAAAACAATTAAAGCCAATAACCCGTCAGCTGTCAAAAGGTAGGCTGGCGTGTGGAGCCAAGCTGGAGCGATTAAAGAAAATTACCATTCTTGAGAGTAAAGGCGGCCATCAGGAGCTTCTAGTAGTTACTGTAGTGTAGAGGCTACTGTAGAAAATGCTGACAGTAGATCACCATAATACATTTTGCTGGTTGATAATTATGCTATTTAATATCGACAATATTCCATAGTATCGTATCATCCTTAAGATTATCATTGAGAAATATCACATATCATACCACGAAATGGTACTCTGGTGCAATGTACCTGTATGAGGCATACTATACTAGTCACCACTTAACACACCAACCCTACTCCTGGTGTCAAGAGAACTACACACAGCAATGCAACAGTTGGATAGAAACAGACAAGACACTACCAACGTATGATGCAGAATATTAAACAACTGCTATGTGAGTTTTAACCATGTACTTATACTTTCCATCCATTTACAAAAAACTGTATCGCAAAGCACTTTGGGAAACGAGAAGCAATAATGGATATGACAAACTATCTGTTTGCCAACTGCTAGCACACGCCCCCACTACTGGCACAAAGAGGCTTAATAGCTGGGAAGATGCTCATTCACTTTTGTGTTCATTTCATATGTATAGTGCCAATGCGCACAGCCACATGCAGAATGAATCCTCTTGTCATCCAGCCTGTGTACCACAGAGAAACTAACAGATGGAGCAGACGAGCATACACTTTTATACAAATAAAAAAATTATGTTGTTTTGTTTTTGTTTTACATCCTATTGCATATTTAAGCAAATTTCACATAACTTATAAAACTCATAAACATTGAGTGGATACATTTACAAACGTGATGCTCTACTACACTGGTCACAAGGTATAGTAGCTAATATTACTGTAATGTTTGGTGAGGCACAAAAGCACTTGACTTGATTGCTGGAACGACAGGCTTGAATTACTGTATCTCACACAAATAACAGTAACGCAATCATCATCCGAATAATAGCAACTTGGGCTACTGTTGCAACATTCCTCTAAAACTCAATTCTGAACCCCCAATGTCACTTCTGTCCTTCACACATCTGGAGCACATTTATTGCAACACACACAAGTCTTATTTATGTCTTAAATGGCTTATTTTTGCTGATCAATGTTAAAAGCTGTACATAGAAGGTCGTGAACAAGCTATGAAAAAATTTGATATACGATACTCCGTGGTAAATTCACTTATCACTGTCAAGTCTGGAATAAATGATAAATGAGGGATCACTGTATATTGTGTGGTCTTAAGGAAAAGGAAGGAATAAAAATGTCAAATGGGGGGAAAGTAAACACTTAATAAGGAATGAAATGGGAATAATTTGTTCATAATAAATACAAAATAAATAAGTTAGAATAATTAAAGAATGAAGAATGATATGAAGAATAAATGCATAAAACGGGATCAAACAGTTTGATTGAATAGCACAATTACAATTCTGTTTAGTGTTAGTGGGCTACTCATCCATTCATCATCACTCATGTAACCAAACACAACCAAAACACACTTGGCTAACCAGAGAAACAACTTCCATTTCCTCTGTTAGTGAACATGACAAAGTGTTGACAATGAGATTGGAGGAGTGAAGCAATAAAAACAAACTTCAGCAACGTGACTTCAGATTCTTAAGAATTTAAGAAGAGACTTAGTAAGAGATTGGTAAAAGATTAACCAATACACTGTCAACACAAACTTTTCCTGTTTACATTTTTTTCACTCCCTTACAGTATTTTACCAGCATAGAGTGTGTACTTCTGTGACAGTAAATAAATAATCTGTGAATTAAAAGCCAAAAATCTTTACATTTATTGATGTAATATACTGTATTATTTGCCACAAACTGTAATTTCCTGTTTTGATTAAAGAGGATCTATTATGCTTCTTCCACTTTTTTGACCTATAAATGTAGTTAGAATGTCATATTCTTGTGTTAAACCATGCCAAAGTTTCAGATAATGAGGCTTGCGCATTTGGATGTGAACCCTGAAAGAAGTATGGGATGGCTCTGAACACTTGGTTTCAGAAAGCGTGGTAAAACTGTTCCTTTGTGATGTCACAGAGGGGCGGACTTCCTTATATGGGCGCAGCTTCGCCTTTGGGAAACAACAGTTACCGATTATGAGCCACTGCTCAATTGACATAAAGTGTGGCGCCAGGGGTTGTTTCCGATGGTGGGAGGGACCAGCTGATCTTATTGGACAACTACCCAGGCCCAGCAAATAAGGTCTTGTCCCACCACAGCCGGCTTTCCTCATTGGGTGCATGGGGATAAGGAGTAGTCCGAACGGCAGGCTGAGAACCTTTGCACCAGGCAAGACAAAAAAAGAGACCAACCCTAAAACTAGGAACTTGGAATGTTCGCACTATGATAACAGGACTCGCTGCCAACCTCAAAGACATAAATGACACCAGGAAAACTGCCATCATCAATAATGAGTTGAAGACATTGGTGGTAGATATCAGCACACTCCAGGAAACACGGTTGGCTGATACAGGCACACTGAGCGAGAAGGACTATGCGTTATTATATGTATAATTCACTCAATTAACTCATGCAACAGTGCAACAGTGCAACAGTGCAACAGTGCAACAGTGCGTTGCAGAAAAGCTGTCCTTCCTTCATCTGCTGCCATTCAGTGTGTACAAGAAGTCAACAGACTGTCAACTTAGTGACTCTCCTCCACCATTTGACATTTCTAAAGTCTGGGCAAACATCGCCAATCGATTTTACGCTCTCGTGCATACACAGATTAGTCATGGTTATCATCGGCAGACATCACTCCCTCTGCAGAGTGAGAGGGTTCAAAGGTCAACTTAGCATAATTATGTGATATTTCAGCGGCCGAGTTTGTAGAGCAGTAAATGTTCAGTGGTTCTGCCGTGTCAAGTGCACCCATTGGTATTCTTCAAGCAAGATGGCTGTTTAAGGAATGTCACACTTTAGTCCTTCAGGATGGATGAAACATCCATACTGTGCACACAAACACCAAATGTCACACCACACATCAAAAAAACACATACATGCATTATCATATTTACCACAATTCAAATGTTGCCTTCCAGCAGCTCCTCCAAGTGAGCATGGAAAGTCCCTGGTCCAAAGGAAACCAGGTCCTTCCTGTGGTGTTGTTTTCGATCTTCCTGTACTCTCTCTGCAGCTGCCTTGTTCCTGCCTCTTACCCCCCAACCCTCTAACATTTTTAGCACCCATGCTTCTGTCCTTCTTCAGCTCTGATACACTGTGTCTGAACATAAAGAGATACTTGTATCCCACTGAGATAAGACCATAGTCTGTGCAGGACACTCAGTGGGTGTTTGTCAAACTAGACACAGAGCCAGAGGATAGAGACGATCTCAAGTATTAAGGAATTAATGCAGTCTGTGAAATACCTGTGCAACATAACGAGAGCCAACAAAATGCATCAGCAATGTTGCCTATCCAACATGATAACAGTTAACTTCATTTGACTTCCTTCGTGTATCTAAATGAGGATACTCAATGCCTAGCTTAGCTGAGAAATATTTGCTGACGGGGTGGTAGAGTTCTGATCTGTCCTGACTTGCTCCTTAATATCACTTTCAGAGGAACCTGCAACACTATTTCCACACCCCACAGTAATGCAACAAATGGCTGATTAGCTGGGCACTGGCATGGAACACAAATAGCAAAGCCATCCATTCAGTCAGACTGGATCAAGCTCATATTTCACACTACGTGTGAACAGGTCCACTTGCATGAAACTGGAATGTTTTTTACTAAATACAAGACCTTTTACATGAATAAAATGGACAAGCAACATCAGCCCTAGGTCCTAAACCATCGTGTACTGAGCTCGAGAGTCTCAAAGGTGAATATTTGTATTTGTAAAACCCAGATGAGCCACATACGTATGCTGAACTCCATTACATGCTGTCAAGTGCTCTGATTTATGACTACTGGCTGCTCATACCTGAATATATATTTCTGGATCACATACTTACCAACTTCCAGGTGTTCCCTCTCGTCTATGTCACCCTGCGCCATAAAACAAGTGCACCTCAAACTCCCTGCCAAGTCGCTGCTGTGTGTTTCTTAAAGAAGCAGAGATGAAACAAGGGTTCAATCCAGATGTCCTGAGCTGGACCAGTCAGCGTAGAACCTTCTCTCTCTGCCCTCTACCAATTGATAAGAGCCAATACTCTGGTCCCAAGGTGGAGTCCAGATGTGGACTGCATGCAAAAACTTGCAAATCAAAGATACACAGCCATGAAAAACACTCTTGCTCGCTCCTTGCTTGCTTCAAATGCAAACGCCCACATACGGTATGTGAGAGACATTAGCAGTAGTCTCATCAAAATGTATTGGTGGATTCATCAAGTTGCCTCTGGCTACCTGAGTTGGATCTCTTATAATTGGTTGGCAGACAATGTCAAAACAACTTAACTGTTTTTTATGCTATTCTTGTATAGATTACATATAAATAAATGGTCAAAGATAAGATTTATGGTGGATTTTTGCACTGTCCACTCAGAACGGGCATTGTAACAGGCTTGTTTGCATTACCAAGCAGTAAAGCAACATGGTGTCAACACACATACTGGCTGAGTAGTACACGCACAGCCACACTACGGCTATTTCCATGGGTTTGATCCTCAGTAGACACTTCAGCAGGCTGCAACTGCTCGACCGACAAATGGTCCAAACTTTGCAAGATCTGCTTGTGGTCAGCCGGCCTGCTCAGCAAGATACAATACAAGATAATCCCGATTTGTGTTGTGAAGCTAAGCTCAGGCTTCCAAGGCTGCAAAAAGCGCACAGTGCAAAGAGCTCAGAGGTGATTAGCTGCTTTGATTAAGACACTCGCATTGTGCTTGAGACTGTGTGCAAAACTCAGCCTGACTCGACTCATTCTGCCGTCCGTGACCACATGCAGGCCAATCATCGGCCCGTCTGTCCAAAGGGCTTACCCTGGAGACACGTGGGATTAGACGCAGCATCGGCGCCACTATACGCACAGCTTGTCTCGCTCAGTTGGGGTGCTGCCCCCCCCACAACCTGCAACCCTCACTCAAACGTTAAGCCAGGGGCGTCGAGGCATACCCTCAGTTAACTTTGACATGGTTGATTGTTGATGAGGAATTGCTTTGACCTGCAATAACATGATCAGAGTCTCTGCAAAGGAGGACGATTAATGATGGTCCCTCCATAGTTCTACCTCATCCTCAGATTTCTTGCAGGGAGTTGACGCTTAGCTCGGCTATCTTGCTGACCTTGATGATGATGAGCATTAACAAAGCTTACAGTCCTCACAAAGAAGAATTGGGAAAGGTGGGGGTCGTGGGGCTGCAGGGCAATGCATAAAAAACACTCACAGCACAGATCCCCTACTGTCCATTCTGATCGTGTACTTTTAGTCAACCTTGAACTATTGGAAAGATGCACTTTTTTTCTGTCACCAAATTTCATTTAAGGAGGAAGACTTTGCTAGCAGCATCATTTGGGAAGTCTAAAATCTCAGCAGACTGCATTTTTTTGGTGACACATTCCAGAAGAACAGAAGTAGAAGCAGCCTGTATAAGCGAACATACAACGAAACAGCGTTCTGCGCTATGATGTTTAGTGGTTACAAATTTGGTACATAATGAAGAGACTTTCTCTCGAAACAGTAAAAAGGTCAGCTATAGAAGAAGAATACCATCTGAAGGAAGAGATTTGTACGTGTGTTGTCCTGAGCTGACCCACCACATGGTTATACCAATGGTTATACCACTTGTTTTGTACTTTTGAATGTAACTTGCTTCGCAGCTATATAACTTTGTACTTTTGACAGCTATGTAACTTGCTTTGCACACTTTTTGACTTGTTTTGACTTTACACACTCATATAACTTGTTTCACACACTTAAATATCAATTGACTGGTCCCGGCAACGGGATAAATATTATGCCCATATTCTGATAACGAACTAGAATGTTGTGAGAAACGAACTAGAATGTTGTGAGAAAAATGTTACCTTGAGGTGCCTGAGGCAGAGGATGGAGGCGATGACTCCCTCCTGCGGAGACAGGCTGGCCACCTGTTTTCGCACAGGCGAGTCTATAAAGCATTTGTTTTCTCAATCCCGGTTAGAGTCTGCTGTGAACTGTGCACGAGTGTCCAGCTTTCGGTTTCCAGATTACTCTACCGGGGTGTTTTTGGCTCTCCGCCCTCTGTCAACGGTAAGGTATGCTATTCTGGATTCGAACTGTGTTGATTGGAGTGTTATGTGGGGGCATGGGGGTGACAGCTTGTGTCTAGCATAATAACTCATGATGGGAAATGTTGTGAACTGCTGTGTGTTTTACCATTAAATATCATTAATGTACATACAGTCGTTGTTTGTGATCATTTCTCTGCTGCGATCTCTCCGGACCTGTAGCAAACTATTTCACAAAACACCATCATTAAGGACAAAGATCATATTGTAACATCTACCTGGACGTAAGGATGACGAGGAGGTGGTTTATGGCAACAACAATAATAACTAAACAGCATAGTGTTTTTTTTGTTCTCTCTTTCGTTTTTATGTTCCATGTAATCTTGTATTTTATGTCCTTCATGTGTTCTGTGAACAGTGTGAGTGACTTAAGTGTTAATTTACGATAATTTCCGGCTCTTTGAACCCTTCATCTTAGGCTAATTTATGGCTAATTTATGAGGCTAATTTATGGTCACATTCTTATCTCCCACCATTTCGTACTCTTCATAACTGTCATTTTGTGCTTCATCTACATATCCTCATCATGGAACACACACAAAGATTTCATGCTTTCATTTTTTTGCTCAGGTCTGCCCGTGGATGCCGGTGCAAAAAATCCACTATCACTGGCGCAGATTTCGTAAGGCTGGACGACTACGTGATGAAGAGGACAGCACAAGCTCTAGGGCTAATTTGCCTTGAGACAAAAGTGACACTGAGCAGAGACGACACCACAAGATAATGATTGCGACACATTGTTCTGCATACTAAATATTCCAAGATAGAACATGGACACCCGTGGCTTATAGACAGATGTGCTCAACAGGATATTACACAAAAATTCAACTTACTGAACTCATTCATAGCCCGAGGACCACCTGTAGTTGGCCAACTTCCTGGCCAGGAGGCTGCACTTAAAGGCACTACAGAGACGTTCAGCTCGGCCTCAATGATCACCTGTCAGCCTGCACCTATCAAATATCATCATTGTGTTTATCTTCTCACGGGCCAATGGATGATCACCTTGGTCCGTCTGGCCACAGCTGCAGACAGCCGCCCTAAAATGGCCGCTCAACTGAATCGAACAAAAACTATTCACCTTGGAATTCACGGCTCATCACACACAGACACACAAACACACAGGCGGAAGGGGGATTGTGTATTTGTGGGCGGCTAGGCGTTTCATTGCAGGAGGCCTCTGGGCAGAGAGGGTGGGTATGTGTGGTGGCGGGCCCAGTGGGATGTTATCTCATTGCGCTGATCCAAGTCTTTCATGGCCTGCTGAGGACCGGAGGAAATGAAACTAGTGGCTTTTGTTGCCGGCTTTAAGGCAACTTTAAGGCAGCTTTTCATACAGCGTGAGCAAGATGAATAAATAAAACATGCTTACGTGAGTATTTGGGGATCGCCATTAAACAATCACCAGCTTTGTAACTCAAACCTCCTGAGACTCTTTGCATTTTCTTGCCTGCGAGGCACGCATCGCTGCCAGCAAGCCAGCTCTTCCTGTATGGCCGGCACGCTGACGTCGGCGTGAGAAAACCTCCCAAGTTATGAATCACCATATTTTTACATCATGACACCCGCTGACATGTCTAATTGTATTTGAAATTTGTTTTTTCAGCTAAAGTCATTAACAAGCTAGTCAAAAATTGCAATTTTGGCATTTTTGCAACAAGGAATAAAAATAAATCATATATATGTAAATAAGATAATAATGTGATAATACTGGTTCTCTCGCCTAAAGTCAGCTGGGATAGGCTCCAGCATACCTCCACCACCCTAGTGAGGATAAGCGGCATAGAAAGTGGATGGATGGATGTAATAATACTAATTACAGACCTATTAATAAAATGAGTTTTTCATTTGTGCCACTAGAGGTCTCTCTACCAAAACATTGTGGCCAAAGGAAGTTACATTATCAAAACACATTAAAACATAATGTCCACCCAACTCACTGATATAGGGTTGTATATTAATTGCATTGCATTTCTCCTACGATTGCACTAAGTAAATGCATTTGATTAAACACTAAATAAAAACTATACCTGCACTCCCATTACTCCAAAATTAGTTTAGAATTATCAGCTCGGGGTACAAAGTGTAGTATTAAAAGCACATTTTGAATGTAATTATTTCAATAAAAACATAATTTAGCGTCAAACACCTCCCTTAAAAGCAGCTGAAAGAAAGTCTTTTGACGTAACACAATACAAAAGCAGCGTCAAATTGCAAGTTATTTGCAATAACTAATACGCAATCATCAGTAGAATCAATATGTGCATGGCCAACTACAGGCAGCAGAAAACCTTATTCAAGTGCATTCAACCCGACACTTATCCCCTCATATTAAAAACATGACAACTTTTTGCACCTGCCAGTTCACATTTCAAGTCCTTCTAAGCTCTAGACGAGAAGAATCGCCAAGCAACAACCTACCTCGGTGTTGGACACTCAGCTCCAGAACGTGAGGACAAAGTTGTCTTTCTAAAGTCAAATGCGTAATCCATGTGCAAGCTCAGCCATGCAGCCGAGCGCTCCTGCCACCATTGCTCGTTTCCTCTCTTTCCTACAAGTCAAATAAGGAGCCCCCACCAGCGGGACATCACACATCCCCATGGCAACTATGACTCCACCCCGCCAGGCTGGAGCTGAACCTACCTGTCTGACGAGCTCAGTCTCACAACAAACTGAATATTCTGCTGTACTCAGCAAAACTCTATACCTCTGGTTCCAAAACAAGTCAAAAAAACTACAATATATTTTCTTGAAAGTGACTTCTTCCTTTATTTCTCTGTTTGCTTCATGGCAAATTTCAGTTCTGCTGCACTGATAACAATGTACTTTTTATCTGCTAATGAATGTCATTACCAACAGCTAGCTGCTAATACAAGCTACAATGCAATTACAATGATTATACTTATGTTGAGGGGGATTGAACAACATCTATTTCATGCTTCAACACTTGGCTCTGTCGCTCACGACAACCAGACCACAGAAACAGAGATGACTGATGTTGATGCATGCAGCATCACTTAAAAGGCTTTATTTCACACAAAACACTACGTCCTCTTCCCTTGCAGGTTGCCCCTGAAACATCACTCGGAGCATCCCTTGTGGCTGAATGCCAAACTCACCATTACCTCGATTGTTTTGGCTACAGGGTGACTTTTGTTTGATGTGAGCCGCAACAAACAAACACACAATGTGAGTAGATGGTGAGTAGAAGTCCCCTTTATCTACCCGTCAAGATTACAATCTGTTCCCACTTGGAAATGTCTTCAAGTCGTCCTTGGTTCATGCCATTCTGTGTTACGATGTTTTGTGGTTGAATTAAAATATGAATTTTGAAAAATGTCACTCACTTAAGAATTTGTTTGCCACGTATTCTTCCACGCATGCAGTAACTTGTTCTCAAGCGAGTCTCATCTTACAGCACCAGAATGCAATGTGTTCCTCATGCTGGGTGGATGAATACAGTGTACACTTGCTCAGCCACAGTGAGGAAGAATAACTTTTTACACTTCATTATGTCTTCCAATCAGCAGTTTGGCAAAGAAAAGGAATGCCACCACCATAGAAGTGAAAATGAACATCATAAAAAGCTCTAAGAGAGGAGACACGCCCACCAATATTGGCCATTCTTTGGGTCAGTAAACCTATCAGCCTGTTAGGTGTTCAATAAACACAATAAAAATACTGCCAAAATGGCAAAGTCTGCTATGTTAAATGAAAAAAAGGAGGGGAAGTCTTGTAATTTGTGCAGAGATCATGTTTTTGACACATACTGGCATCCGCCAGGACGTAGTATGAGGACTCAAAGGCGGACCATGGAATCCCTGGACCCCTTGTACCGTGGTTGTAATAAAGTCCAGAGGATAACTCCAGCAGAACTAGTGTGTAATAGCCAGTAATGCCCCAAGTGACCCTGCATAAAAAGTATGCAATGTATGTAGCACCACAGGCATGTATGTACTATCCGCTCACATATACCATGCATCAATAAAGAGCAATACAGATACAACAAACCATATAAAAAACATAAAATGCCATGTTGTTGTCTTGGAGATGAATGAAATTGTTATCTATCCCGCTACTGACTGACGAAACTTAGCGCCGGATATAGATGTAGTCTTCTTCTTCTTCTTGTTTTGGTTTATGGCGGCTCGTAATCAACGTTTAGGAGTATACCGCCACCTACTGTACCAGAATGTAGATGCAGGTGCACATATGACCGGAAGTCACAAATTTTCATAGAGAACCATAGAGAACCATAGAGAACACATAAAGAAATGGATATGATACTGCTTTGAAGTTAAAGGCACAAGACAAGGCACAAGAAATTCAAGAAGGAGGACATGGAGAGCACACTGAAAGAGAGAGACAGACAACATGTGTGATAAGGGAATTATGCTGTTCAAATCTGACACGGAAGAGGAAGACTTCAGAGGTTTTAGTTCCAAAGAGGATGGAAATGAATGACTTTTCTGGTCGGCTCCTGTTGTTTGAATTTATCTCAGAGATTAATTGTGTATGTATTTATCATTCTATGTCTCTATCTAGTTACATCATGCACTATTCAGTACTGTTTAACTAGATGTGTACTGTACACCCACTGTTTGGAATCTGTGCACTAAATATCTCATTTTATGATGTGCACACCTGCAGCTTATACACCGGTGCGGTTCATAGAGTATATGAATAAATCTGGATTTTCCTCTGAATTGAGTGGGTGTGGCTTACACACCGGAATTTACAGTACAAGATTATGTTGAGTTTGTAAAAACTGCAACAGTCACATGAAGATGAGGGCTGGAACTCCCACCCCAACAAAACGACTAACATGATCGTAAGGAATTAGAGAAGGTACCGTATGCAACATAACAAAAACAATCACGTCAGCCAAAATCATGCAGGTTCAATCTTACCTGCTCCCGCAGCCTCTCCTGGTGTCCCATGATGGCGGTAGCGTGGTGGGGGTACTTGTGCTTGAGGTGCTCCAAAAAGGCCTCCCTCTTCTTGTCCATGTCAGGAGGCTGCATTGCCAAGATTTCTCGGCTGCTGCGTGCACCGCCTAGCGTGTGTCTTCGTGGGATGCTGCGGACGACTTTAGAAGCGGGAGTCCCATTTGGTGAGCCCTGTCTGCGTGTGATGTTTTCGGTGTCTCCAGGGGATGTGACCCTCAGGTTGCTCTTGGTTTGCTCTGAATGGGGGGGGTCACAAAAACACACAGGGTCAAGAAGACACATGTGCAGTGCTGATGTTTTGACATCGACATAGTAGAGGTTGTACCAATAATATCATGTTTACAGTGTTACAGAACTGGACTACATCAGTGTTAATTTATGATGCAGTCCATTTACACATTAGGAAACAATAAATAATTATACTACGTAATAACACAGTAATAAAATATGACTTTTTTGTGACAGAGTTGCTCCAGGCTTCCCATGCTTGAACCTTGCTTTGTCACTGTAGCCCAATTGGCTGCACACATAAACAAAGTCTCCGCTTGACGGCACAAGAAACCCATCATCACGACCCACTTCTCCAAAAATACTTCACGCATTCCAGCACACATGAAGAAAATGAGAAAAAATGTGATGTAGCAAGGCTGAGACTGAGGCTTTTCCCCCCGCTGCCATGTTTAAAAATGATCTATTAAAAAGTCTATTTAAAAAGTTTTTAAAAAATGTCTGTTCTCATAAAAGCACTTTCACCGGCTGTCTGTGCATTTTGGCCAATCAGAAGCCTGAAAAAGCCGCCAAAATGAATAGGTCACACATTATAACACATTTGTTCATCAACTTTAAACTGAGTGCTCACTTACATAGAAGCCCAGGAAGCCCAGAATTTTTAATTTATTGCCTGTGTTACAAGGCGCACAAACACACACACACACACACACACACACACACACATACACCAAATGAAAACAACACCCTTAAGCCACTAACTTCATGTTCTGTTGTTAAAGAAGGTTTAAAAATGTCACACATTTCTTATATCTTGGTTGTAGTTTTTTTTTTAACCAGAGTTTTCAAAAGCTCATTTTTTAAAAGCATGTGGATGAGATGTTGAAAAGTATCTAATAATACATAATAATTAATGTAATAATATGATATTATATAAAATATGTGTATTTGTGTGGACATGGCCTAAGGCAGGGGTGGGCAAACTACGGCCCGGGGGCCACATCCGGCCCGCCAAGTGTTTGAATACGGCCCACCCAATCTTTCCAAAGTATTTCATTTAAACTCAACATACAACCTGGCATCATGGCCTGAGCCAACCTTTTGATGGTTTTATCAATTTCGTTTTTTGACATGGTCTGTTGTTTACAAAGTGCTCCTGAAAAAAGGGACACAAGCACATAATAATAATAATAATAATTATTATTATTATTATTAGATTATTATAATAATTATTAGAACTATTATGATTATTATAATTATTATATTAATGCTAATTATTATATTAATGATATATAATATTATTGTTACATTTGCATATTTTACATAATAATATAATAATTATTATTTTAATTTTATTGTAATTATTATAATATTTTATTATTTTTAAAATATTTAAATATAAATATAAAATAATAAATAATAATAGCAGATTGCATGACAATTTTACAGATACAATAATACCAGGTGGACTGTTACGTGTAAAATATATAGTCTGCCCCCCCCCCCCCGTAAATTTTGTCATATCAATGCGGCCCGCAAGTCAAAAAGTTTGCCCACCCCTGGCCTAAGGGGACGACCTCTTCTTGAGCGGTTAAAGGAGCGCAGTTGAAGAGGTGCTTAAATGATGGCTTTGATGCTATAACGTGAGAGCCTGTAATCAAACTTAATCCATCCATCTAAATCATGATGTTACTTCTGCACCAAGTGGGGACAACAAGGCTAATTGCAGGAAATTTCATGCAAAAGTCTCACTTGCAGATCTTCTGAGGAAACCTGCTCAGGCATTTTTAAAGTGGTGCATAATGATGTCTTTTCTATCACCAGTCCCACCCACTCCCCCATTACACCCTGCTCTAATTCCACACCATGTCTGATGTACATGCAGCCTATTTTTAACTCAAACTGGCTCTCACAACTCACTAAACTAAACACAAAACAAAAACATATGAACTGTGAACTGCACTGGCGGAGTGGCAAATCAGAAGAAATAATTACCTTGCACACAGGAAGAATCTTCACCTGACATTTCTTCCTCCATCACACCTTCTGTGTGGACATGCAGCGCCCAGCAAAAAATGTGAGGCCAGTTGGCGAGTGGGAAGAATCTGCGGCTGACCCGCTGCTTGCCTGCCCGCTTGCTTAGAGATTCCAGGAGCAGCTCACATGGAAAAAAAGAAGAGGGGGGCTCGAGATAGGCCCGGCCCCCGCCACCCCAGGATAGACTGCTGGGGGATTTAGAAAGTCAACTGCATTCCAGGACAAAGTGCGACTGGCCTCTCTCGCCCTCGGGCTCTGAGATCTACTGCGAGCATACAATCACAAGTCAGTACCGTAGTGGAGAATAGTAACAACAATAAAAACAAAAAACTTCCTTTTCTTCTGCTCAAACTCTGAAACTAACAGCTGGTTCCCAAAATTGATTCCCAAAAAAATCCCAAATTGGGAATGTTGTTTCCTTGGACTCTGATTTGATTCAAAGTAACTCTGGTCCAGCTGAGCATGAGTCGAGCTCACAGTGAGCAAACCACAGCCTGGGGGCCACATCTGGCCCACTGCCGGATGCTTAATTTAAACCTTTAATGGACCCAATTTGATAAATAGTACAACAATGACTGCTGCAATACAGGGATGCCAAAATAAACATAATCATTCAGCTAGCATAAAGCTCACATGCATTCTGCCCCAGCATGCAACAACATCAACTTGGATTTAAATTGAATCAAATGACTTCCTGAATGAAAGCAGAAAATATCCTCAAAATTACACATAACATTATTATGTCACTATGCCTGAAAAAATGTTTCCAACACACACCATTGTCCTTAAGCACACAAGTTCATTGGCTTTAGCATTAGCCGGATCGATCCAAACGGTGCAAGGAGAAGGCGCGACATTGGCGTACCTTCACGCTAGTGGGGGGAGGAAGATCAATAGGGGAGTTTGTGGGCCATGTAATTGCAAATAGTGGGCTGAGTGCGCTGGCAAATGCAACTCAGCAGCTGATGGTTAATGTGGATACCCAAGAGGACATGTCACCCACACAGGAGTCAGTTGAACAAGTTTTACTGGTGGAAAAAACTTTACATAAGGAAACCTGACCTATTTCTAGTGAGTTGGCCTCTTACAATTCCCTGAAATGTAAAAGGAAACAACCGCCAGAGAACACGCTCCAACCTGTTGCTTTCAGCAGCTAGGAGCAGATGGTACATAGCTAGCGTGCTAACAGCTCTCTTCACTATCATTCAAAACATTTAGCGAGAAAAAAACAGTTGAGAAACCTCAAAGAATACCCATTCCATTGTAAAGGCACACATTTATAGCTTTGGCCCAAACTTATGGACTGCATACTAATTCAGAGTTTACTGGAACATTTGACACACTTCAATTCTGGAACATCTGGAAGACTTTTACAGTCAAAGATTATTCAAATAGAAGAGTCTGTCACTGTGTCAGAGGTGTTCCCCCATAAAAAGTTACACCTAAAATGTTTTACCAAATTCCAGATTAAAAATGACCTCCTTTTTTTGTTTTTCAAGGAAAGTGAATTGTGAATTACTTGGCCTAAAAGCATCCATCTGGGAAGTCATGTCACATAAACCTACAAAGCAATTTGATTCTGACATGCATTTTGGTTTCATGACCAGAATTAATTTGAATATAGTCATACATATTTATGAAACTAGCCACATACATATATATACACCGACATAGTACATAGACACACAGAAATAAATAAATATTTTAATATTTAATGATAATTTGCCATGTCATCATAAGAAACGTGAAAAAAGTCTGATTCAGCAAAAAAACTATCTGGCAATAAATGAAAATTAACTCAATAATTTTACCGGCATCTATAAATTGCCATATGCATCAGTGTCTGTTTTCCTTGTCTCTCACCTCCAAACAGGCAGGAAATTCACTTTGTGCAGAATTTCAGGAACTAGACTCTTCATAGAACAATGACGCTCCATAGAAAAAATGGTGTTGGGGGGAGGCGGGTCTGGTAACATCCACACACACACATGTTGTTGACTGTGGTCCACGTGGTGAAATAGTGGTTTATCACTGTTGGAACATCTGTGCGGAGTTTGCATGTTCTCCCGTACTCCGGCTTTCACCCACATTCCAAAAATATGCATGGTTGGTTAATTGGAGACTGTAAATTGTCCATGGGTGTGAATGGCTGTTTGTCTATATGTTTATCTATGTGTTTGTCTGTGATTGGTTGGCGACCAGTCCAGAGTGCAGCCCACCTTAACTCACTGTGTATGCTAGTGGGCGCGCCTCCACACACAGAGACAAAGAGACTGTATGACTGACAAGAGGGTTCACTCCATTCATGCCTTTGTTCTATTTAGGAAATGCTCCAAGGTGCTGACAACAATCCACAGAGTGAATCCTCTTCCTGCTTGCTTGGAGGAAAGATGTGCATGCACATGGAAATATATCAAGACTGACTTTACTGCATCTGTTAGGGGTTAATCTAACAGTGGCTGATAAGGCTTTACTTCACAGGTAACTGATACCACCATGGTTGTTGCAAAGCTGTGCACAATGCAGCCGGGCCACATTTTTCACTCCTTGTGAAGGCAAATAGTCACATTTCCGATCTGGGTTTCTGGTTCCCTTCCTGGGTGTTCTCTGTCATAAAATAAGAAGTACACTTTTACAATGTTTACAACACTGTAAACATGGAGATAACTTATGTTCTTTTGTGAAATATTACAAAGCTTTCATACCCGACAGGAAGTTAACCTCCAGTGGAGCCATTATCACTTAAACTTAAACCTTTACCCCCCAAATGCTAGCATCAATTAAATCTACTTCCTGTTGTGTTTACACAGCCTAATGCATCAAACAGTGTTTCGGTGTTTGAGAGTAGCTTTAGCCATTGTGTCCCATTTGGGACTTATCTTCCAATTATGTAAACACAGAATAAAACATTGCTTTGCAAATAAACGTGCAAAAGGTGTTAGTAAGCTGTCAAAAGCCTACAAGTGGAGTTACTTATTATGAAATCTAGTTGATCTTTAACTTAAGATAATGTCCCACTAAGTGGACCACAAGCTCAGTGGGGCTGAACTTAAGCTTTGAAAGGATGGTCCATGTTTATCTTCTTTAGCCACATGATACGTTTTCTCAGTAAGATGCAAACTTGAATGATTCCCACCGCTTTGTATCATTTGAGGATGGAAGTGTGCATATGAACATTGTGCATAAACTAGTAGGAGTAACGGCTCACTAAGGAAACATACCTATAACGTGTGTGCAGTATTAACGGATTTGACAAAAGCTTTCAATACAAATAGTAACATCCTAATTATAATATTAGAAAGGTATGGAATTAGAGGGTTATTTTTGAATTGGGTCGAAAGTTACCTAGCAAACAGGAAACAACATGTGAAGCGAGGAGAATATACATACATGAATATAGCGTGCGGGGTACCCCTGGGGCCAATACTGGGACCAAAACTGTTTAACTTATATATTGTAAAGTTACAAAATAACTAAAGCTAGTATTATTTGCATATGGTACCTTTTGTTCTAGGGCAGGGGTCGGGAACCTTTTTGGCGAAGAGAGCCATGAAGGCCAGATATTTTAAAATGTGTATCTGTGAGAGCCATATACATTTTTTTAAACATTGAATGCAATAAAATGTGTGCATTTTTATGTAAGACCAACAGTTTTAGATAATGAGCTCTAATTACGTAGACCAGGCACACTACCCCACGCCAATGGGGTGTGGCCAGCACACTTTCGTGAGCAGCGCAGTGTCCAATAATAAATCAAATACTTGTTGCCATTAACACAACTTCTGCTGCTGCATAGTTTTGCACCGTACTCCGTAGACGTATTTCATTCTTTTGGCCATCTTCGTCAGAAGGCTTGGTTCTGCAGCTTTAGCTATTTGACTAAAGGAGGAAAGTTTACATTTACATGTTTTTTTGACATCTCAATGACCGAGGTAGACTACCGCATTACCCAGTAATAATCAAGTTTTGGTGTTTGACCTGGAAAATATTATCAGGAAAGATAGATATGGTTGGCCGTATTGCAGCAGAATATAGATGGACGAATTAAAATGCATAAGAAAGTTGTTGATTTTGAATATTATTTTTAACAGTAATTTCTGTGATGGTTTACTTTAAAATGTTAGCAAAAATAAATTTTTATTGAGGTAAGAAATGCTTGAGAGCCAGATACAGTCATCAAAAGAGCCCTGCCTGGCTCCCGAGCCATAGGTTCCCTACCTCTGTTCTAGGGAAAGTACACAAGTGCTAATTCAAAAGGTCACAAGTGAAATGACAATACTAAAAAGATGGCTTGATCAAATTTGATTATCCTTGAACCGAAGCACAACAAAAATAATGCTTTTTGGTCATAGCAGAAAGGATACATAAAGGATACATAAATCTCACATTAAAAATATACAACATTGTTGGCGAGACGTACCTCCATATTGATTAAAACAAGATTTGTCCTTTGTACTGTATTACCGTATTTAACTCATTGTGTGGAGATATGGGGAAACAACTATAAAAGTAAATGTCACTTACTACATGTACTGCAAAAAAGATCAGTTGGGATAATCCATAATGCCGCATATATAGAACATAGTACATACCCTCTATTTCTAAAATCCCAATTTCAACACTGTTCTGTCTATTTATAGTGACTATTATTTATTATTATTACTGTAATAATACAGTCATAATAATAATATTATGACTATGAGTTATATGAATAAAATATGGTGGCAGAAATTATATTAACATATTGCTACATTATCTTGTCATTTTCCTATGCATTATTTGGCAAAAACTACATTTGGAATACAGGAAGTGAATGAATGTATTGCAATTGACGTGAAGGAGGGTTAGGATTAAAGGGGACCTATTATGTAATTTTTTCTACCTTTTGTATTGATTTGTGGACTCCTGTAGAGCAGCTACACACAATAACCAGCACAGAAAGCTTTTTAGTTCTTCCAGAGTCTGCACCTATTCAGCTGTATTTCTTTGGATTCCGTGCTTCCCGCGAAACGCTCCCCAGTGCTTAGAATGACTTCAGCGAGCAGCTATATGTATATATATATATATATATACTGTATAGGAGTTGATAATAAATGGCGGTGTCTTTTTAAAATGTACGCTTTTAACATACAGCCATATGTGTTGGATCCAGAATCCAATCCGGAAGTAGAGACTGGACAGTCCAAAGTTTTTCAAGAAAAGAGGTTACTTCAAGATGTCTCTCAATGGTAAGTCTCTTTAGCATTTGGCATTAAGTTAGAAAAGTGGAAAACCCATAATAGATCCCCTTTAAATAAGCTTTGCATCTTCTTATAGACATGACATTCCTACTACACACCATACACGTGGAACTGCAAATTGTATTATGTGATATATTCAAATGTAACTCGTATGCATGTTCAAATAAAATTAAACCATTACTAATGAATAGTTCTGTGCCTCCTTTTCCCCCTCTTTTCTCCATTTGATGTCATCCCAACATTTTAGAGCAGAGAAAGCCTTTCTTTCTAAACAAACATCTTTGTTTATTGGCCAGTGCCAGTCTTCAGCACAAACACGCCACAGTCTCGAGGCTGTCTCTGCATCACATCAATCTAAAGTATTTTCATTAGAGAAGTTGTTGCTGGAGTTCAGGTGCATTACATCTTTCTCACAGCGGGGGGTGCTGCGAAACATGCTGCCAGCATCATTTGCAGCGATCAGGAAGGAACGCTGCACTGACAGACAATCTTGCTCAGCAAATCACTTGATGCTTTTCTGTGTTGTTGATTAACTGAGACACTAAGTGCTGCCTGTTGCTTCTCCCTAAGTGTGTGTGTACTTCATTAACTCATGGCCAGTGTAGGTGCATGTCGATCCAGATGTCAGCTCGGATGTCTGCCAGTCTCCCATGACAACAGTCTCTAGGCCGACATAGTGAGGCTGCTGGCATCTAGAAGGAGGGGAGGGGGCATGGATGGTCAGATGCAGGGAACAGCTGCAGCCAGGTGGAGGAAATCCATCCCGGAACCAGAGACAAGAAGTTCTCCCCCGCCTGTGAAGAACTTTAAAGTTAAGCCACTCAGGATGGAAGGCTGGAGAGTCCTGAAGGGATTGACTCCTGACTCTTGATCCCTGGATTTATAAAAGTGAACTAGAACAGAAATGACTTTTTAATGCAGTCATGAAGTCGTGACACTTTCAGCAGTGACTCATCCTGCAGAGGTCTCCGTCCTGCACGGTAAAACTATAACACCTATTTATTACAGTAAGACCTTTTTGCACGATTTATTGGTAAAGAGGAAGACACAATGGGAAAGTTCTAAAAAAAACACTAAGCACACCTTCACTTCTCGGGTACAGCGCTGACCCATCACTTCCACTGAGACGAATAAAAAAAAAGATATAAGCTGCTTAGGGACTTTGTCAGTCACTTTCCCGTCTCCATTTTGGGGTCGCTTCCTCGCGTTTTCCTCCACCGTGCACACAGGGTGGAAGTGGAGCATGACTTCTGAAGCTTATACAAACCTATGACTTTACAAATGACCTGGAAGGAAAGGTCTCTTGCTCATTTCAGGACCTTTTAAAATTATATTGGATCTTCGTGCAGCACAATAGTACGTTTATTTTAATAAAATAATTCATAAATCTCAAATTATGTCTACGGTTATTATCTCTCATTCTCCTCTTGGCAAACACGAACACCGATTCTTCGTCCTCTGTAGTGATGATGATTTTTGTAAGTAATTTTGTTTTTATGTATTAATACTGGATCACATTGGCCCCATCCCTACCGTGTTTGACTATAAACAGAAGTCTACCTAATACAGTATGTATTAGTAAAATCACCCACTGCAGTAGCACAATCCATAGGAGCTGAGGTGAGCGCTCGGACAACCGTCAGCAATGATGGATTATTGGCCCACGATGACTATTAACAAATCCACCAAAATGTGGAAGTATTTTGAAAAGTTTACAGATAACTCCAAGACCCTTTATGCTCATTTTCGACCCTTTGTATTGAGTTGTGGACTCCTATAGAGCAACTACACACCTGCACAGACAACTTTCTAGATCTTCTAGAATGTGCACCTATTCCAGCTGTATTTCCTTGGATTTGTACTTCCCGCCAAAATGGTCTGTTTTAATTTATTCCACCCACGGCCAGCCTGGGGGTACGCCCACTCCGCTGTGATTGTTCACACACCCAAAGTGCTTCCTAACTACGAATGAACCCCACTTTCCAATACAGTGGTTATAGGAGTTGATAATAAATGAATAAAGTCTTTGGAGAGCTAATTAATTTAGGAACTACTGGTAGCTCATGATCTACTGGCTGGAGACCCCTGATTTACTATGTTTGAGCTCAGAGTGGTAACATAGCACCGCTGGTGCAGTGTAACTCAGAAGAAGCAGGCAACCTCACCTGCCTAAGAGATAGCACTCATTGTTGGACACACTTTGTCAGAGGCGCTGTTGGTGCGGTGGAGCTCCTGTCCCAGTGAGTGCACTGCTTCCAGCTGTAGCAAAAGTTTGGAGGATATTTCACTTTCATGTTCAGAAAAACAGTCCCGTGTGAAATGCCTTTGACAGATGAAAGTATTTTTCTGTTGGAATCACCAAATACAGTAACTTCTGCCTGAACGTGTTTCATAAATGTAGTAGCAGAGTTTGGGGAAGGGCAGCGTGTTTATCTGGATTACAGCTACGCCTATATAAGGAAGTGGAAAAGTACAACAGGTCCCCTTTCAGGAAAATATTTTTTTGAAAATTGTAATATTACGAGAAACAACTAAAAAGTTGTAATTCTTGGAAAATTAGCAAAAAAAATATTCAATGCAAATATGGAAGACTACTAAATGAAAATAAGGAAGTTTAATTAGTAAGACTGTCAACATAAGGATGTGCCTTTCTGTGATTTACTTTTGTGGGGTTTGCCACAAATGAGTAGTGTTCTTTGCTTTGCTGGAGCCCTGGCTAACCTGCACGCTGCACATGTTACTACTAACGCAACGCCTCCATTTATGCTCTTCCTCTCTGCCTGTCTAATGACAATATATACATTTAGTGCATTTGTTTCATTAGCAAAGAGTTTGATACGATAGTGGAGCATTTTAAAATAAAAACAAGTGGCTGTATTGGGCATGTCACATGTTTTTCAGCTAATACATTATCTGTTTGTAAAAGGCGCAGTGCGTAGAAGGATAGTCTCAAATACCATCTTACCAATATCAATGAGTCATATTTACCTGCTATTGAAAAGTTCTACCTGCCGCCACTGAGTATTTGCAATCAAATATGAAAAGCATATGCTGAAACAAACATGATATTACTGGACTTAAAAGGATTACATTTTATGTTACCATGTATCTGCTTTCAAAACATGCAATATATCAAATGACAACCAAATACATTATTTGATACACAGAGATGCAACATATACAATGTTAAAGCGCTGTAATATGCTCTCTAAAACTTATGGGAAAGCTAGACTAAAACACACTTTCTGTCAATGAATTTCACCCTGAACTGTTTTGTGAACCTGAGCGGGAAGCATGAAATCCAAGAAATACAGCTGGAATAAGTGCAGCTCCTGGAAGATCTAAAAAGCTTTCTTGTGCTGGTTTGCGTTGACAACCCTAATTTAGCCTTCACTAGCCAATTATGCATGATGAGTTCTCGCTCAGTCCAACATTTTAGTTTTCTCCATGACTCAAACTCATAAACGCAAAAAAAATAATGGTAAAAATATTACCATGCCACTTTGGTATAGCCTGATTGGTTATCAATGACATCATCCTCAGGGACAGCCTCCTCCCCAATTCACGGATTTCATCAGTGGCAAGGCATTTCAGTGATGTAATGCGGTGGGGGGGGGGGGGGGGGGGGCACGACTAACGCTCGAGTGGTGTTTCTTTTCTTCCTTCCTTCCCCTCTTTCCTCCCCCTTGCCACCTTTCCGCCCTCCAAAGGCATCGTGATGAAAAGCCCATCTGCTTGTTTATTAGCACTCAAAGCAAGTGCACAGAGATTTGCAGCTAAACCTACAGTAATTTGGAGATACAAAAAAGAAAAAGATGAGGGGTAATGACTAGATGACAGTATTTATATTTCCTAATCCCGCCTGTGTCCAAGCTGTAATTAAAATACGGATTACAGATGATGCTGCTAAAATGTGTGCATACACTACCACAAACCACAAGTCATGAAAGTGAAAGAGTCCAAAGGAGCCACCACACACAGCAGCATACTGAAAAAGCCTGACATCTCAGCATTATGTCACTTCCCACTGCATTTATTCTGACATTTTTTTCGGGCCGGGCCTTCACATCTGTTTTTTAATCACAATTTGAGAATGTGTGTGTCCCGGGCAAACATCCAGTGCTCAAGCGGATTAGCAATGGAACTCTTCCCTGATCAAAGCAGCAGTGAATCCAGCTTACTGGGACACAACCTCGACACTTAGTTGTTAAGCAACACTGTCGTAGTAGCAGCAGCAGTGCACTGTAGCAATCACACATCATAATGTAGAACATGAATTCAACACCAGATGACAAATAAATGTCAAATAAAGTTAGTGAGTTATATATAACAAGAATGCTATAGTATGACATAATAATTATTGCACAATTTAGCAACACTGGGAGATTTGGAGAAAAGGAAATCGTACGGCAAGGGCGTCCAAAGTACGGCCCAAGGCCATTTAGGACATTTAGGGCATTTTAGATCTGTAGCCGCTTTTTAACTCATTCGACCCCAGCCATTTTTCAAAAGCCGTCCCTCTCAGTACCAGATGTTTTTGATGTTTTTGATGGATTCTTCAAGGCACAAAGAATAATGTGTTATTGGGCTATGTAGAAATGGTATATACCAAAAGAAAGATTAGACTCTCATCTTTCATCAGAAAAAAAAATTGTTTCTATTCGGGCTGTCAAATTGTAATTATATTAATCAGTTTCTAAACTAATTAATCATGATTAATCACCATTGGCAACTATGTCTGAAATATGCCGGTTTTTAATGAATATCCAGCCATCTTCTACCACTTATCTGAGGTCGGGTCACAGGGGCAGCAGCCCAAGCAGGGAGTCCTAGACTTCCCTCTCCCCGGCCACTTCATCCAGCTCCCCCTGGTGGATCCCAAGGCGTTCCCAGGACACGTTGGAGAGACTACATATCCCAACTGGCCTGAGAATGCCTCAAGACCTTCTGCCGGTTGGACGTGCCCTGAACACCTAACCAGGAGGCATCCTAAGATACCCAAGCCACCTCATCTAGATCCTCTCAATGCATACGAGGAGCGGTTCCACTCCGAGTCTCTCCCAGGTCACAGTGCTTCTCACCTTACCTTTAAGGGAGAACCCAGCCACCCTGCGGAGAAAACGCATTCTGGCCGCTTGTACTCATGATCTTGACCTTTCGGTCACTACCCAAACCTCATGACCATAGGTGAGGGTAGGAACGTAGATCGACTGGTAAATTGAGAACTTTGCCTTTCGGCTTAGAATGGAATGGAATGGCCTTTATTGTCATTACACAATATGTACAATGAGATTGGAGAGCTTCTCCTTTCAGTGCAATATTTAAGTTAAGAAAAGTATACAAAAAGTAAAAGTAAAAACAAAAGACAGTTTAACAAGATATATACAAGATATACACATAATATTGCACCGGAATATACATTAATTTTAGTGCACATGATGAATGGGTTTTAGTGCAAATAATGAATGGTGCATACAGATGAGTAAAACTCACATATGACTGTATTGTATTGAGTGTATTGAGTTGTTGAATGAATAAATAATGTTTTCGAGGTAGTAACAGAGGCGGTGATGGAAATATTACATATTTGCATTATGCTAATGACCAGGCTCGTTGTATGTCTGAGTTCAGGGTGGTAATGGCTCTTGGGAAGAAGCTGTTTCTCAGTCTGTTTGTTTAGCTTAGTTTGTTTGCTTAGCTCTCTCATTACCACACCGGACCGTTGTAGAGTCCGCATCACTGCAGATACCGCACCAATTCATCTGTCGATCTCCCTTATTGGTGAGCAAGACCCTAAGATACTTAAACTCCTCCACTAGGGGCAGGATCTCATCCCGACGCGGAGATGGCAGTCCATCTCTTTATATCTTTTTAGAACATTTGAATCCCACTTTAAATCATACTATTATGAGCAATGAACTTCTGCCAACCTTGAAATAAAAAAAAATGTTCGGGAAATTATGTCGGGAAAAATTGTAAAATATTATGTGAGTCAAGTCAACATATTATGGCAATAATGTCAGAATATTACGAAAATAAAATTTAGGAGGGTTATTTAAGAGGAAATGTTAAATATTTGTGAGATTGAGAAAAAAAACACAGTAAATTTGAGAAGATGAGCAAAGACCAAAGTTTGTACTCCTAATACATTTGAGTATGTGGCCTCAGATGGAAAAAGTTTGGACAACCCTGCTGTAAGGCAAAGCCAGCAATAACAACGGTTTTGCTTTTAGGACTGAGAGACTGTGACTCACCTCTTGAGCAGTAAAAGCATTATTTATTGGGATCTTACCGTCTTCTGCTGGGTTTGTTTTGCAGAGCGTTTGGCAGGTTATTTCTTTCTCAATTACCTCAAAAACCTGATAGACAAAAAGCTTTGCAGTCATAATGAATTTATTCTAACAATGGCTAGATTTACATGCAATCTGTGAATGGGTTTGTTTGCGGTCACAAATCCAGCAGAAGTTATCACCTGCCTTTACAGCACCCTTCTGTTTTAATGCAGCACTTTACTATCTTTCTGCTAATTGTTTGGTCTTTACAAGCCACAATGTTACTGTTTGGTTTGCTCTAAAACACACTCTCATTAAGCTTTCCCAGCTGTAACAGACAAAAAAACCAACAACATGTTACAAAATGTATTGTGGAACCTAAAACAAATACATGTTCAAACAAATGTGTTCAAATAAAATATAAAAAATATTATCCCTGTCTGATTGTAATATAATCTTTTCAGCTTACAGCCATGCATTGTTGAGACAACTTATACTGAGACTAAGTGGTCTGTAATTACCGACATAAAAAACACAATTGGTGGGTTTCTATGCCGTAAATGAGTTTCAATTGAAAAAACCAAGGACGACTCAAACTTTGGTTTGGCAAACCAAGCATACTGTAATTGGTGGTCTCTAACTAGTGAAATAGAGACTAAGCCATGCATTGCTGGCAGTAAATTCCTATTGAGATAGTAACTGCAGTAGAGTCCTTCTGCTGCTCTACAGCCCTCTATCAACTGGGTTTAAGCTCCTTCAACAAACCAAGAAGATACCAGAAATAATCAGGCTAATTCACAGGCTAACACACTGGAAACGTGAAAGTTCATCCATAAGGTCCAAACATACAAAAACTGAATCAAGGAAATCATGTAAATGGTGTGGAACCTAGGTTAGTGTCCACTCTGATCGGCATGATTTTCAGTTAACATTGAAAATGTACGTCACATTTTTGACTCTCGCCAGCCAGCCAATAACAGGTCACATATAGACAAACAACCATTCACACTCACATTCATACCTATTTGGAGTCGCCAATTAACCTAGCACGTTTTTGGAATGTGGGAGGAAACTAGAGTATGGAATAATATGTGCAATATAATTCAAAACTGGAATTGGTGGGGGTTGCTCTCGCTGCCACGTTGTGTCTTTGGCAAGAGTCATACCATGATTGATGTCTTCAATGACCTTAAATGTTCATTCATTTTCAGTCATCATTTATAGGTATTTATATACATGCTATTTCACTCTAGGTCGTTACCAGTGATGGGAATAACAGCGTTTAAATAAACAGCGTTACTAACGCCGTTACTTTTTTCAGTAACGGGTAATCTAACTAATTACTTTTACTGTCAGCATAACGGCGTTACCATTTTCGACACCCCGTTACTGCACGTTACTGAAGCCGCCTAAAAATATATCACCGACTTCATAACTAATCTGCAGCGCAGTGAGAGTGTGAGAGTGTTGCAGAGTGACAAGGGAGGGGTGAGATAACCACATGAGCAATGAGGATTGGCTGAGGTTTAGTAAGATTGCGTCTTCACCCGCCCAATCAGAGAACTTGAGTGGGCGAGTGTTTAGAGCACATAAGCAATGAGGATTGGCTGAGGTTTAGTAAGATTGCGTCTTCACCCGCCCAATCAGAGAACTTGAGTGGGCGAGTGTTTAGAGCACATAAGCAATGAGGATTGGCTAAGGTTTAGTAAGATTGCGCCTTCAGCCAATCAAAGAACTTGGGTGGGCGGGTGTTTAGAGCACATCCAAAGATACAGCATAGCCAGAATGGTGAGTGAGGAGGACTCTAGTGAGAAGACAGCGTTTGCCAAATGGAAGTACAGACACTACTTTAACCTCGTTGATGTCAAAGGTAAAATGTTCACGTCCAATGTACATTATGTCCCTGAAAAAAAACTTTGTCCACGTCTTGTGTGAGCAACTCAAACCCACAGAAACACCTGCCGACTGCAATAAATTCAAACCTCTGTAATGGTATCTGTCTTTGCAGTGGGGGGGGGGGGGGGGGGGCAGCAGGGGCAAGTAATGCAATAGTTACTTTTACTGGTAACTAGTTACTTTTGTAGTGGAGTAACTCAGTTAGTAACTCAGTTACGTTTTTGGAGAAGTAACTAGTAACTATAACTAATTACCTTTTTAAAGTAACTAAGACACTCTGTAAAACTGTCTTCCAAAACGTCTTGTGAGGGAAATTAAACAAGAACCTGTTATAAGTTCAAGCCTGAAAAAATATCATGAAACAATTTGACACTAGGAAAATGTTGTTATTATCTTTTATTAACGTTGGTAACACTATATGGTTGAGGTGGAGTAGGAATGGCAAAGCCATGATGAAGTCTAGACTGGGAAAATGTGTATGGAAAGCAACCAAGAAGACAACTTCCCATTTGAAGGGGAAACGGCATGAAGAGATGATGTGGTGTATGGTGGGTCAGTACACCGATTGTCAAACAACTGGTATATGGTATATATACGGCAGCTTACACTTGTGTTTTAATGGGGTTTAATAAAAGGAAAAAAATATTGCCTTCCAATTGTTGGCCCATTATCACGGCATTACAATCTTTCCCAAATGGGAATCTCATCCTTCTGCAGGCCTTTCCATTATTATACTTCCTGTCCAGCGTGCATTGCAGTATTTACACGGTTCTGTCGACTTATCAGTCACAGGAACGACTTCTTCAAACACATCATGCATAGACACAAAGCAGGCTTCCTCCTAAACTATACTTGATGGCGAGCTAACGTGGCGGCTGCTCCAAGAATAGTCCATCCTAACAAAAACATCCTGTGTCTCACAGGATTTACACAAGGAACATTTTCATTATTATAATCGTGACCGTCTGCAGTAATTATAAAATCTAGTCATCATAGTGACTCAACAGCGGGTGGCCCTCTACGGTCCAGAGAAAACGTAAAAAAAGAAAGACGGGGCAGCAGGTTGTTTCGCTGCACTCATAGATTTTTATAGAGATGATTCACTTTCAAGACTTCCTTCATTCACAATCATAGACTCTTGAAATTATATTTTAGTTATTCATTATTCATTTCATCTCTCCTTGACCTTTCAGTCACCCAGAGACAACTGGTTATTGTCCGGTGACTTGTGGGATGTTCTGCTCCAATCGTCTTAACGAGTGGATGGACGGGAGAGGAAGACTGATGTTTACACTGGAAGAAAGGAGCTTGGGGGTTTCATAGCACCAAGAGAGTCTGTGGGTGTGGAGCGTTTCTCTAGGACTGCCCTCCCACCAGTGACAATGAGCAAGCTGGACATAGAAGTGACTTCACCAAATAGGTGGAGTCCTCAAGTATGTGGCCAGACCATAAACATCGAGAGGACGCTAAGGAATGAGGATGCAATGGTGGCTTTTTAACTTCTGTGTTTGCCGCCTGCTTTTTTGTACAGCAAAGCAGGTGGGAACGAACTCTTGTTTTCTCACCACAGCATTGAAGTGTGTCCAGACAACATGAGACCCATTGTGGATATCACATTAAAATGTGATGGGAAAGAAGGAAAGAACAGGATGGACACTAATGCTTGATGGATAATTTCCAGCTCAACTGGGCGTTATGGCACTGTCCAATGGCATTAAACAAGATCTTAATAGAAACATGGAACTGGAACAAATGTCTTCATGGTAGTGTCATGAAGTCTGCCATTGACAAAACTGCCTTTTGGAGAATTGAGACTTTCAGTGAAAGTGTGATAAAACGCTGCAGTGATGCCATGTGAGTTGGCTCATGGCCCAAAGAGGGATGACGTCTCAGAGAGATCACATCATTTGAATGATCCGTGGCAGCCATCAGGCCAAAGTGTTGTCATCAGGCAGGTAATAAAGTGGTCCACACAGACGCTGATCATGACCCAATGTGAGAAATACGGCGTTTGCCTTTACTTGTAAAAAGCCAGCAGCTCATATGCTCACAATTAAGAAAAATAGCTTGGCTGAACTGGCAACCTGCTGCCAGCACCTTCCACTTAGTAACATCTTTCTCTGGTCTCTTTACAGATGACATCTTCCTAGATCGGCACTGGGCCAAATGCACAGGAAACTTGTGAGAGACAACCAGATAATGAAGCATGAGCTTCGGTATGATTGTTCAAGTACTTACTGGTTATGTAAGCTTGGACATATTAGGCCTATTGGATTTTCCACTGTGATCCTGTCAGTGTCATAAGAATATTTAAATCAAGCTGGACAGTAGCTGACACTTTCATAAGTAATAACATTTGCTCTACAGGTGCTAATTTGTACATCTTTACAAGTTCCTCATACGAATGTCTTTCAGCCTGCCATATAACTGTTTGCAAGAAGGTGTGCAAATGTTGCTTTCTGATCACATGATCAGACTTCTCCACACACGGCCAAGTCTCATGCAAGCCTGACTCGTAGTCACCCGTTACTGTATGACCGAATAATGATGATGATGATGATGATTTGTGTCATGTAAGATATCGATGCAACAAAAACAAAATAGATACATATTGTTAAAAGGATATGCACAAATCTTTGAGAGCCTCATAGCCCCCCTCTCTAGCCCCTTTAGTCTAATTAGACACAGCCACACACACATTAGACGGCCCCAGTCTACTGCTTTACTGAATGGTTGGCTGCGGTTCAGTTCAGGCCAAAAAAAAGAGCTATGCAAAACAAGCTTTCAGAGGCAGATGGAGGCTACCCACCAGTAAAGAACACAACAAACTACAAAGGGAATGCTGTTAAAAATGACAGCAAAGGCGCTTGTGTATGGACAACTTCCAGTCCAAAGATTCTAAACGGGATGTAGGATACATGCACCAAAGAGACAGGACTCACCGTAGCTTTCTGGGACTCCCTGCGTCCTTATTTAAAAGCAGGTCAAGCAAACACGGTGACAGCAACTTGATGACACAGCGGCGGTCCCAAAACTTTTTCGCTCTCTCCCGGCAGAACCGCACACTTTCCCAAGTCCCACTCCCTCTTTCCCTCCCCCTTTCGCTCTCAGCTCTCACTTCAGCACTTCCTGGGCTGCTCCAATCAGGTCATCCAACACGCTATGCCCCCCTCCCTCCTGATGCTTTGCTCAGTCGTTGTTGGGAATGGATTGTCACATGTACGTACATTCCTGCTGTGTGTGTGCGCACATTCCGAATCAGAAGTATAATGAAGAAGTAAAAGCACATGCAAAAATGAACAGAAGTTGGCGACCGGGATGGAACTTTCTCTTCAAATCCAGGAGCTTGCTGTTACAAACCACAGTGTGGCTCAAGCTATGGTGGCCCCCAGGCGCCAAACACATACTGCCTTGACCGCAATCTCTTCATCAATACCTCAAAAGCCCTGACGGTAATTGACTACTATCCAGACCCACTCTGTATCGGGTAAAAGTTGGGATGGAGGTGACATGTGGGGGTGCAGAGCAAGGAGGTGAGAGGTGACATGTGGAGGGGGGAGGTTGACAGGAGCACACTGAGCTTTTGTTGCCGTTGTCAACACCTTCATCATTGCACCATGCTAACAGCTTGTGACCTGCAGAAGACACTCACTTCTTTGGTTTTTACTTCTCTTGCACGTACATTCCTGATCACAATTTCAAGACCAGTTTAAAAATTGTGAGAATTTACATTTTTCACTGTTAAGTGTTACTCTTAAGAGGGTTCTAAGTACAGCTTCAAAATACACAAAAAGATAGAGTGCAACAACAACAAAAAATGTGTAACAATTTATAGCAAACAACCAAGTGAAATAGGCTGGATCAAAAGTCCACCGCCTTTAAAAGCCAAAATCTTGGCAAAAGGTTTCAGTCAGGTATTCACAAAAATTTTTTTCTCTCTTAGAAAGCAGTTGGATTGTTGAGGTGCATAAACATAAACACCATTGTTGCTGAGGTTGAATGCAGTAAGACAGTCATTTTAAACTTCATAAAAGATCCTAAGGGTTTTGGAACAAAAATGTCAAGTGGTAGAGCCCAAAAAAATTAATCTGCCCTGAGTCAGAAGGATCTGGCTGGCTGTCGTCAAGTATGATCCTCAGCCCAAATGAAGGTAGTTACTGGTGTAGTCCAATAACCATCTGACCATCTGAGAGAGAAGTGTTTTAAGAACAAAAGAGATCTTCAAAGGTCTCGTCTTCTCACAAAATCACCCACTTGAAATTTGCATGAGAGCACTAAACATGGGACATTGAAAGATGGAAGAAAGTTTGATTCTCTAACACTAACTAAGAGATCCCTCCTGAGATGTTTTCCACATGGCACAGTGGAGGATGATCTGGGGTGATTTTTCCTTCAATTGAATGATAGAGTTTCAGGTTGTGCAGTGGCATCAAACGGCATCCAGCTAAACTGAGATGGTGCAGGGGGAATCCCTTATGACTGAAGACCCTTGTCTGTGTGGTAATGACAAATGCTTTTTCAACAGGACAACACTGCAGTTCACATGCCCACCTGACAAAGGACTTCTTCCAGAGAAATACTCTCTACTCCCACTCTCAGCAATGCTGCACAAAGAAGTGCAGAATATAGAAGATCTAGAAAGCTTTCTGTGGGGGTTATCATGTGTATCTGCTCTACGGGAGTCCACAACATAAAGTTTTGATCATCTGATGAACAGCTTTCATTTTAATCCTTGCTTGCAATAAAATGTTCCCTGAATCATTTTTTGTCTCAGTCCCATTTCTTCTTTTTGCATTTTAGAGCTCTACTTAGAACCTCCTTAAGATTCAACAGTGCAAAATTCTTGCAATTAAAATGTGATTGCAATTTTTCAACTGGCCTTAAATTTTTGATCCAACTGTGTCTGGCACATGTTGGCCAAGTGGTTAGCATGTACATAGTCCACACAGTCACAATATCGGGAAGACCTGAGTTTTGAGTTTTGAATTGCCGCTTTGGAATCTTTGTGTGGAGTTTGCATGTTCTCCCCGTGTGTGCGTGGGTTTTTCCCATCGGTACTCTGGTTTCTTCCCACATTCCAAAAACATGCTAGGTTAATTGACAAATCCAAATTGTCCATAGGTATGAATGTGAGTCTGACTGGTTGTTTGTCTATATGTGCCCTGTGATTGTTTTAGCAACCAGTCCACAGCTGACTCTTGACCAAAGTCCGCTGGGATAGGCTCCAGCATGCCTGCAACCCTAATGAGGATAAGCAGCATACAAAATAGATGGATGGATGTGTCATATTTAGACCAGGTTCTCACAATAATTTAGTTGCAAAGAAAGGCAATGTTGGTCATATACTAGTACAGTAACTCACAGATATTTTAGGTTGTTAGAAAAACATCTATCCATTAATATCCACGTGGTTATGTTGTATGTGTGAGACCTTTGAGCATGGAGCATGTGTGAAAGTCGTGAAGTGGATTTCACCCCCAAGAGAGCAAAAGCTTATTCTTTTAATCTTAATTGATGGCAGTTATAAAAACTAATAATGACACTCACTCATTTTAATAGTAGATGAAAAATATAGAATGTTTCTGCACAATTGAAAGCCTCACTTGATAGTATGGGCTACTATGGAAAATAATCAATCGCAGTGTATGAGCCAGTCAATTGTAGAGTGGAGTTTTTGTTATTTATGCTAGGATGCACACCTTAAATATTGTTTGAAATTTGAAATTGTAATATTTATTTTAATCAATTGTTGTTGCTATTTTTGTTTCAAATAATGGTACTGCTGATTCTAAAAATTCCATTCAGGTGTGCGGCCACACACACGTTGGGGGAGGTACCTACACCTATCTGCACATACACGCAGGTAGACTTTCAGAAAATGTGCATAACAATGAAAATAAGGCCTCATGTGAAATGAACTAAAATTATCCTGTCAATGGCCACTCACATTATCTTTCTTATCCACATGTCATCTTTTTGTCCAGAAACAGTCTCTGGCTGTCCCCTGAATGTGAGTCAGTAGAGCCATTCTTAGACGACAGCGCCAGATTGTAGTGAGGAAACATTCATCTTGCTGTTTAGTCTGGGCACCACACGTTGGAGCAGCAGAGACCTTCTCCTCTAGTTTACACAGTCGCAATTACATATGCAAGTGGGCTGTCGTAAATGTGCTTCATTGTTTTGGGGGCTGAGGTGCACACAAGACTACAAAGCATGAAAAGAAGAAATATGCGCTGTCACTCCCTCTGTGGGTTAGGTGAGCCTGTGGAGAGACGCCTGTGTTATCAACAGAACATATGCTCTGATGATAACACAGAATATGGCACCCCAGAGCTCTGAGTCATTTATGGAGCCCATAAAAGGGGTGTGGGTACAATATTTGCGTGGTCTTGAAGGAAATGGAGCAACATCACTTTCTTCCTGCATGAGCAATAAACAGGTACGAGCTATCCAGTTAATCCCACTGAAAATGTTGAAAAGAAGCCAATCAACATATTTGGGTTTGACAGTTTTAGCAGGTGAAGATTACTGTACACCTCTCGCTCTTTCGCCAAGTGTGTCTTTTGAAGAAGCCACGTTGTCAAAGAGCCACAGGTGACCACTGGAGAAGACAAAACCGTACTCAATTCACTGAGAAGGCTGTGTTGACTCACAGATGGCTGCCTTTCAGACAAATGTCAGTAGACTGAAAGGGGAACGCAGCACAGCAGGCTCATGCTGTCAAAAACAGCCGTCATAAAAACTTAATAGAACACACTTAAACAACCTGTCATCTGAGCATGATGGTAAAAGCAACTCAAATGATGTAAAGATGCTTAAAGTAGACCTATATACCAAGGACTTCCGGACAGCTGCCGAACCCCACTTCCTAATTTTGCCGGTACAGGAGGATGAATTGTTACTTCTGATTCTTCAACACGGCGTCAGATTTCAGCAACAGTTTAGCGGACAGTCCGGCTTCATATTGGCTTGTGTTCACAAAACAGTGCAGTGTGAAGTGCCGTTGACAGATGAGTACATTTTTCTATTGCTGCCTGGGAAACAGTAACTCCAACCACTTCTGCCCGATGCTTGCCTCTTTAGGAAAGCTAAACAATTTTAAATTCCCCTCACATCTGAACAAACATTTCCTGGGAGCCATTGATCTGTGCTAACACTGTGAAATCTTTGAAAAGCGAAGCAGAGTGGAGGAGAGGGTAGGCGTGTGGGGCATGCCCATATAAGGCAGTCTGGGTTGCGTTGACGTCAGTGGAACTAGGTGTTGAAATACAGCGTGCAGAGCCATCCAAAACTACCAAAAGCACATTATCTGACACGTTGGCATCATTTAACATGAGAATACAACACTGTAACTACATTATACGTATGTCAAAAAAGTGGAAAAAGCACAATAGGTCCCCTTTAAATAAAATAATGGCCCATATGTCCAGAATTGTATGCATTTACATAAAAATCTTCCTGATCTCCTGACTGTGTGGCCAACATTGTAACCACTAGGCCACTCACTATGCTGGTATAACCCAGCAGGCAAGTGTACTGTTTCTGACATAGAGCTAAAAATAGCATGTTTAGTCTAATTTTCAAGGGCTTTCAAGGGCATATATGAGTTACGGTTCTTAGTAGAATGTATTTAGAGTGACAGATAAAATAATGAGCCATTCATAGAATGCTTTACATAGTGTATGAAGAACATAGTTGATGCATACTGTTGCTATGGCGATGCTTATGCAGATGTAGGTTGCAAATAAAGAAATAAGTCACTAGTGGATTAACAACAGCTCCCTTTATTGCTACTCTGCAGAATATTTCAGCCATGAATAATGGATAAATTGTGGTTGCTCGTCAAATTACCAGCCAGCTGTCGCTTCAATCAGCAAGCTGCCCCTCATGCTCACTCCTGATCGCAGTAACACTCACCGTAATCACACCACAACAAACAAATGTCTTTTGAAATATGCAGAGCTGACAAACACCTCCAATATTTTCTCCGTGGGGGATGTGGTGATCTACAATAAAGATTACAGTTCTTTGTTTAGCTTTACATGCACTTTAAAATGACACACTTTATACTAGAATTGTGTCATCATTTTACTTTCCCTGATCGTCTCATCAGAAATATAAAAAAAAAAACTGTGACATGAACGGTGACATGTTGAGTCTATGGAGCGAAATTGAGAAGTACATATCCACTCTTCCATCTGTGAATTACATAGAGGCGAACAATCAGCGAGGTTTTTAAAGATTTAGCAGGTTTTCCCATTCATTTATTTATTTATCTTTGTCGATCCACCACAAAAACAATTGACCAATGCAGATTGCCACTTTTTTTAAAGGATTTGGCACCATTTACTGACTAGGATTGGGAAAATTCGACCATATACGACATAAATTTAGCCCACAATAGAGATTTTAATTCTATCGTGAGAATGCATTTCATGAAGAAATCCAGCGCAGCTGAAGAATGTCCTTCATGGTGCCTAGCTGCTCCTCTAACTTACTAAATCCACGCCTCTATGGAGGCAAATAAATTCCATTTACTACATAGGACGAGGCCTAGCTCAGCACACACACAGGGGGAGCAGGAGGAGACAGAGACGTTATTTTTTCCAGCAACATTTCTGTCATCTGGGTTTTTTGTGATACCCTTTGTCACAGTTAGGTGTCAAAAGTCTTTGTCCCTCTACTTTCCAATCATAACCATCAATAAAAATCACAATAAAATCACACACATGCCTTTAATTAGGAGTGTGACGAAATATCAAAATCGGATGGTACTGGATAAGACAGTATGAAAGAAGTCTCTCACCAAAATTTATTTGTAATTGGTGGAATTATGCTGCAAAAGCTAAACTGTGAAATTATTTTTGTTTTTGTTCCACCCTAACGGTAACGTTATCGTGAGCCATGTGTCAGGAATCGTATTATTTCGTGAGCTACCCAGACATCCCCAGTCCTACTATTAAAGCAGTAGAACTGTCCCATCGGCAATAATTTCAGCACATGTAGTGCCAAATGTATTCATGGCAAGCTGCCACAAATAAATAAATGTACACTGTAAAACATAACATGGAGCTTAATAAAAAATACCAAGTGAACCTAACTAACTTTTCGTCAATCTGTTACGAACACTCAATTTAAGCAAGTACCATGTAATTAGAAGATGAAAAAGTTGAAGAACTCAGTATGTCTCAGTTGTATTAATGTAGAAAAAATAAGTTATTAGTGAGATGTGTTTAGTTGATCAATTCACACATGCGCAAAGGAGCCCTCATCTATTTGGCGCTTAATTAACTTCCGTGTCCCGACAAGTGCAGCGAGCGGATGTCCATGCTACTGAAGTGGTCACTTTTGTCGGGATTGCTTTGATTCCTGTGCTTCGAACGCTTTGGTAAGTAAATATGTCACTCTTTCACAGATGAACGATTGTCTTTTTATTAATAAGTGCGCAGTTCATTGAGTTTTTAATTCGGGCTAATGTTAGCTTAACTGAGCCATACAACAACACGAGGGGAGGAGGAGTTGTATGTGGACAAACAACTGCATTAGAAAGCGGTAAAGAATATGTCACTTGCTATTGACAATATCTTAAAATGCATAACTATTGAAATCTGTCAAGAAAAAAAGCAACAGAACGCCACATTTAAGGATAGAAATTAAACCATTACCATTAAACCATACAACCGTGGCGACATCCTGTTGCAAATTTGGACCATTGCGATTAAATAAGTTTATGGGGTGCTCTAGCTAACACAGCCGATAGCACAGCATGCAGCTAGGATGCGTCGCGATACTTTTTTGCTTTTTATTTTGGCCCCACGAGCTGCCGAGGCAGCGGGTCTGATTTCACCCAGCTCAGTCCGCTGCTGCATACAGAGAGACCCGGACTCTTTTCGAGCGGCGAATTCAACTGTTCACATGTCGATTTGACCTCGTCCGTGAGTATGTATTTAACAAAGTGACACAACCCGTTACAGTAGTTGAGATATTGGGTGTCATACTCGGCTTGCTAGATTATTGTTCATGTTGCTCATGTCAAGGATATATAAATGTAAATACAGTAAAGTCTCGTTATATCGATATTCTCGGGAGTCGGAAAAAATACCGATATAACCGGACTATCTATATATCCGATCCTGCGCCGAACTGCATTAAAAGTGGGCAATAATGCACTCGACATTGTTCTATACTATAGAACAATGTCGAGCAGCTTAAATCAATCTTTGCTTAAGGATTTCAATACCAAAAAAGAACACGGCGAACGGCTGCTTCCAGTCAACTTTATTTTTCACACTTCCACCACCAGAGCACAGCACACACACAGATTCCCGCACTTCCTGGTTCACAGGTCATGCTCAACCCGCCCCACATAGCTGGCCAAACACATGCCTGCAACAGAAAAACCAACTGCGTTTGTGGTTTCTCTCGTGTGTATAGATTCTATACAGGCCAGAAGCAAACTATCTGCCGAATTTACCAGAAGGACATGATGAAACAAGTCTTGAAAATGACAGACAGACTCTTGTTGAAGAAATGAAGAAAAGAAGACCAAATGGCATCCTCATATCAAAAGTGATGGACTAACAACTCTAACAACATTGCATCATTTGATATACATGCTGTGATCAGTGATGATAACATGCAATAGATGCATTTAGATTTCATGCTCTAAAGTCGAGTCTTAAATCAAAATAGTGATACTTTTGATAGCTCAATATGACTCTGTTCTTTGCTTTTTCTTAGCTGGCTATATTGTAAATCCTTCCACTACCTCAATATATTCCAGGGTTTAAAATACATAAATGAATGACTGATTATTCTTTATATGATTTGAAATACTATAAACAACTTTTTAAAATTTACAAAACACATTAGCTGAATTTGCACATAGAATCACAAGGGATCGCCAGTACCAGTCTAACTTTTTACACAGTACCGGCTTGGAAATGAAATCAATAGTATCGCACATCGCTAGCATTCACATTACAGCAATGTTTACTTCTGTAAACACATGGAAATGTGAGCAACGTTGCGCTTTTGTGAATGCACATCACTTTCCAGACGCTTTGCGTTCATGTTGCATTTGTTTGGTAATGTGAACGACCACACAAAAAATGTAAACCAAAAAACTCTGAAGTGTGAAGTCTTCTTACACTTGCACAGACCTTTCAGCTGGGAAATCGGAATTCAGTTGGTTTAAACACAAAGGTGGTCTTAAATTACATTTTTACTTTACCATCCAGCTGCAGCCAATATCCTCTACTGTGTCTCTTGCCTCAGGAGCCAAGGAAACAAACACCTCCCCCAAATGACACCCCCGGAAGAAAAACAGTGCAGTCACAGTGTGTGTGTGTGGAGTGGGGGGTTGGGGGGTTACAATACACACTCATGATTAATCATATAAGCAAAGCTCTTTCTTCTTGCTCAGTGGCCCAATGTCTTGTCAGTCTCTTTTTGGAGGGATGAGTCACGTCCACTCACAGACTTCAGGTTCACGATGTCACGATTAAGCCACAGATCTCATTTCTCTAATGACTCACTGAGCTTCTCTTGAGATGCTCAGACAAGGTATTGTCCTGTCTTTCCTTGTGGCATTTGGAATAAAAGGTCTTAAAAGGTCTCTTTTGTTGCACTTTTCCAGCAAGCCTGAAGACTGATACTCTTGATAACTGTTATGTCAGCGCCATTAAAGTGATGACACCAGAAAAGAAACAGATGAAAGTTAAAGGGAGGCCGTAGTGACTGTAATCCTGACCCGTGACTTCAACCCCAAATTTGTGATCATATTCCAACACTTTAACAGGTTTACAAAGAAGTACTGTATTTCTGCAGCCTAATGTCAAGATTCTTCTAAAGAAATCCTGCCAAGACTTGCTTTGTAACAAATCTATGTAGAAAGTTCTCAACTGCTTTAGTTGACTCACAATCAGTCACTCACCAGGAGATGAGTTCATTTAAGAAACAGGGTTAAGAGCAAATCCTTGCATGATGGGGCATGATAACCCGAGGGCCCGCATAATGATACATTAGGTAAGTGACTTTCAGGTTGAGCAAGAACAAAAGTCATCCTGAAACAGCATGTTTGGTCAAGGTCCATATAGCGTAAATCTATAAGGCCTTTTGGAAATGTAGTTTTAAATGTACCAAACCATGATGAACTTCTCCCTGAGACCTAGGCTCTTTTCATTCATTATACTTCCTCAGGATGGAAGGTTGGAAAATTCCAGTAAAGTATGAAATTGTGCCCTTTGGCAAGCTTTCACACAGTGGAAATGTCACCTGTCACATGCACTTATTGTCTTTGCCTTTATATGAACCTGCAGTTCTTCTCTTCAGCTGCCAACATGCCCTGTAACTGGCATCGCCTTGAAGAGACGTCCTACTCTGGGGGATTGTCATAACTGGACTGGAGAAGTGCATTTGCAGCCAATGTCCAAAGTTTATCCAGTCCATCCAGTTCTATACCATTTATCGTATTCAGAGTGACTGGTTTTGATCCTATTTGCATGCCGTGGCTGATGATCATTCTGGCAAAATACAAGACAAAGAACAGGGACTAGACTTTTGTAAAAATGACACAATGAGAACATAGCAGAAGTAGACAAACCTTTTGGATAACTACGTCTTTGGTCCGAGACGACCAGTTTCTCTTACTTTTTAAGAGGACAATTTGGTTTACTTGATGAAGACCAAGAGACTCTGTCCTCGTTTGTATCCATGAGGACGCAACTACGTACATAGAACATCTGGTTTCCAGTACAAACCTGCCCCATTGTAACACACAAGCACACTTTTATGCAGGGAAGCATTCACGCACAGACACGGCTCAAAACCTGTTGGTTTCCAAGCATGCCTGGCTCACATTCCTGACCTCCTTCTGTCATTCTTTTACTTCACCCCCTTTCTGTCGCCTGCAACTCCCATCGCCTAACGCCTAAACCAACCTTCCTTCCACGACTGCTTTCTTTCTGTGTGACTGACAGGACGATGTGAAAAAAAACATCAACTGATGATACGACATGCAGACCTGGTTAAATTCCTGATGTAAGTGTGACCCGACACAACCATGAAGGCTGGCACCCTGCAGAGTTGGTAGTCTGGTGAGAGTGCCAAGAGGGAAGACTCTTTTTTTTCAACATATTACAGCCCCCTAATTTTATAATCAGCGGCCAAATGAGCGCAGCTACAGCACTGAGCACAGAGATTTTGCACAGAGACAAATATGTACGTCTCTGAGTTGTCAGACCCGTGCCATGGCGATACAGGGAAGCATACACAGGACTGCAGGAGACACTGATCAATTAGCCTCTGAGAATAAACTCGGTCTAAAATTTAAATGAATGGGGTGGTTGTACTGCTCCTGACAAGGCATGTAGCTGAATGGCTATAATGCCATTTTTGTGACTGCAAACTCAACAAAACACTACTGTTGCCATTACTATGAGTATCCTAGCAGGGCCTGAAGCAACAAGTGTCAGTGTGGTTTTTGAGGCTGATCTTGACTCAATAGATACTTAACAAAACACATTTCCTTTCCTGCAGGGAGGAACTCTAATAACAAACAGCGTGACCTACAAAGCCTCTTTTATATTGCTGACTTTTTCACAGCCAATGTTGTGTGGTCAAGACAGGTGACCTGATGATGAAAAAAAAACCACCAACACTTTTTTAAGTTAAAAAAAATAATAAAATCACTGCATTTCCTGATCAAATACAGTCGCGGGAGGGAATGCGCGAGCTGGAAGGAGCTGTCATTCCATAGACAGCACCAGCACCAGCTGGAGAGCAAGTCAAAAGCAAGATATTTTTATGCTCTGAATGAATGAATGAACTTGACTGCCAACATGGAGGATTATATATTATATATTAGCTCATCAAGAGGAGAGCAGACTTTTTCAACTAAGTATTAGAGCTTTTCCTGAAGAAGAATAGGGTGCATACTTCATATATGGACAAAGAGTAAAATCACAAATGTTTTTCAATTAATAAAAAAATAAATGAAAAAAAACAATTAGAAAACATTTTAACCAAAGTGAATTCTTCTTTTTTTTCTTCGCCCATCTCAATTATCTGTATCCATATCCGTAAAAGGAGTGGGTAGGGCATACACAGTGAGTGAGTGTGTTTAACCGGAAATGGGCAGAGCTTAAAGCTGTACATTATTTTTCTTAAAAGCACCTCGTGCAGTACGACATGCAGTTTACCAACTGACTTTATAGCCAAAATACCAGCCAAACCACTCGAAACAAGCAGACAAAAAAAAACACCTAATTGTGCCCGCTGTCTTCAAAAAAATGCACTGTGTAGTTATGAAACAAGTTTAAGATTGCAAGGTGCATACTGCTATTTTCTGTATGCCTAATGTGAGCCATACACGCCATTGTGCTCCTGTGCAAGTGTACCTAAAGTTGTTGAGTGTCTGCGCAGTGCTGCGCATTGCTCAATCGCACGTTATGGAACACGTTTACCAAGTCACTTTATATACAAACCAAAATAGAGGCGAACTGAAGAAAACCTAATAAAGTGGAGGCATAGTGAAAAAGGACTAGCTGTTTTCAACTTCTCAATTGCACCGTGTGAAGCACCGCTGAACCACTGCCACAGCACAACCTGTATTAACCTTTAAAAAACTCCAAAGGACCGCTGTGTCTCACCAGCCGTGAACCTCACCGAGCATCACTGTTCTCACCATGAACAATTTTTGACCTGACATAATGAAAGAGTTGAGTATTGAGTATATTTTTAAAATGGCTTACTTGGTCCAGACGCTTGTTCCTGTCTTGATGCTTTAGGTAGGCTGATTCTGCTCTTAGGAGGGTTGGACTCCATGGAGGGTCCCACCTCACCTGGGCCCAGTGCATCGCTTTGTGCTTTGTCCTGAGGCCCAGCAGCCGGTAGCGATTTCTGTCTGGCCAACATGCTGTCAGTGCCCGCCCTCATCAGCTTCTCACCCACGCTAAGCAGTCGGGCCTGACCAGCCAAAGCAGCTGTGCCAAGGCATTCCTTTCTGGGGGAGGGCAGTTTGGATATGGCCCCGGCTGACGGAGGCCGTGTCAGCCTGGAGGCTTTTGACATCCTGTGTTGAAGCAGCCAGGTAGAGCTCAGTCGTTGTGACTGCGGCTGTGTCCTGTAGATCCCCTCGGCTCCTGGTGGCTCTTCAGCGTGTTGTGACTGGTGCAGGTAGGCTGGGAGGCCAAAAGAGGGAGGGCACTTTTGGGAAGGCGAGCCCTAGGAGTGAAGTGGAGGGGGTGGGGTATTATTAGCTCTTTTGAAGGTGTTCTCCTCTCCTGGCGTGGCCTCCTGGGATCTTCCTCCAAAGCAAACTGTGTGTGTATGTATAAACCTGTGGGGTGGCGGAACAAGCTGTGCCAAAACTAACAGAGTCTAAGTTTCAAGTAACTGTTTAACTTTTGCCAATGTAGTCACTTCTTGATTGAGATTCTGATAAGGTTCTAGGCTTGTCATTCCTACCTTGTATTATGGTTTCCATGTGAATGTATTGGTCTCCTACTTACACTTTCTTTGTCTTTGCTCAGCAAGTAATCATTCCAGAAGAACCAGACAGAAAGAAATTTTAAGAGGTCAACAAAAAATGGTAAAAGAGAAGGTCCTCCTTCAGGTGCAGTGGCTCAAGCTGTTCCAGATGTGATCGCTCCGCTTGGTGTCGTCAGCGTGTCGTGTCAGTTCTCGTGCTGGTTCCACTCCCCCTCTTCTCTCCATTCATCATTTTATTTCTCTCCGCCTTGTGTCCCTGTAGTCCGGTTACTGTGCTCTCTTTTCCTCATGTCAGCCGACGATCCGGCTAGCCGAGTCAGGAATTGGATGCCCCCCGCTAGTGGGTGGAATTTACGGAGGATTAAAAAGCGCAAAAGGAGAGCCTGTGCATGTGTGCTGTGTGCGTCTATGTGATTTGCTGCGCCAAAAACATCAGCTGTGACAAGACAAAAAAAGGAGGGGGAAGCAGAAGTTGGAGAGGCGGCGAGGAGCAGAAGATCACAGCTTTGAGAGACTTCTTCTCCATGAAACAAATACAGTGCCCCTGTGACAAATTGCTAGGAGCAAACACTTGGCCTACACACAAAACCACAGCGATCAGTGCCAAACAAGCGCAACAAAGTATGTCGCTAGTAGGGCAACTTTCCACACCAAAGAGGATTTTGTGGCCATCGCTGGATTGCAAACATGCATTTTGCCGAAGCTCTAATTCATGAACTCTGGTCACACGGGTCATGACAGATGCTATTTCATCTCCTTGCCTCTGACACCTGTGTAATATGCTGCATGTGACACATTGCTCGGGGTCACCATTGCGTGCTCACCGACTGACCACCAGAAAATGGATTATAGATTGCCAAAAGGATCAAGTGTGGCCATGCAACATGTTACAAAAGAGTAACTATACCCAGTGGACCGAGAGCTTGGCTTCTCTCTGGATGCTGCTCAACTGAAAAACTTTGTATTCTCAACCCAGATAAGATTTTTCATCCCACTTTGGGAAAATTCCCAATGAATGAAGATGAATGTAAAGAAAGCATGTAAACATTAAAAAGATGTCACTTGTCAACACAGTGATGACAAGCATCGTGACTGTATGGAAATTAGATATTAATATGATGGCCATATCTCAATGGCTTTAGACGAAGCAAAGCAGATTGACCTACATAATTTCCCACTGATGACACATTCGGATTCAAAAGGACCTCATGGGAGTTGCTGCATGTCTGACGGATTTTGGAAAGGGAGAGAAACGGGACGAGGATAGAGAGCGACATTAGCGCGTGATTGGATATCGGAACATGTCGGATTGTATGAGTGCGTCACCGGTGAGGCTCAGTTCTGCTGTTCTTGCAACATGCTACCAGGGATTACGTCAAAGAAGGAAGACCAGGACTGCATATAGGTTTTACTGAAAGTCTCTCAGTATGGTTAGTCTGTACATATTTAGGAGTAGATGAAAGCGCTGTGTTGGGACTGGACTGGAACCCTCCCTGCCTTTAAGCCACTTCTTAAGAGTACAGTGTACGAACACAAACAGATCTCCGTTCAAAGGCTTTAAATAGCATCGTTTAGGGAAGGTTATAATTTCATTTTTCTACTTCAGCCAATGTTTGTGCACACTGTGATGGATTAGGAAAAGCATCTTACACAAAACAATAAAGCTTGATGTTAACGTGAAGAATGGCTACAATAAAGTACCACCAAAGATTTTCTATTTGAAAAGATACTGTGGTTTTGTATACTGGTAGATGATGATGGGAAACACACCTCAAAGCTCCTTTCTACATACTTACCAAGTAAAAAGAGAAGGGCAACTGAGATATTTAATTAGGGTGATGTGCTTATGTGCTGTCAAGAGTGCCACTGTGGTATTTCTGTAACTGACCTTTCAGTCTGCGAGTTATTATGGCGACCACAACAAGGGAAACTCAGCACCACAGACAACACCAATAAACTCTTCCAACCTTGTGTTTGTCCACACAAAGAGGGAAAATGCTACATGATCAAAGTGTCAGATTAATAACTGAGATAATCATTAAGATTGGGATGGTCGTATGTGGAAGAATGGAGCCAAAAAACAGCCCAAGGTCTGTAAAGGTTGGTACAATATGGCCACTATCCAATTTAAAACTCTTAAGTAAACTTTATAATCATTTGTTGATTTTAGTGTGTTTTTTTAAATACTTTGCCGTAAAAGAGATGCAACATAAATGGTTGTCATCAGTCAGAGAGTGATGATATACTATAAAGTACCAATATGAGACTCCAATGTAACAGTTTGAGAGTAGGGCATAAGGAAACAGCTGGGGGTTTTGGGGGTGTATCGCCTCATTGAGGATTACAGATGTCTTTCAAGCCGCCGGGGGTTTCCTCCCAGACATTCCATGGAAGGGTTCTCGCCCCATCATATCATGAGTCATTACTCACGAGGAGTCACCAACAAATCAGTCACTAGTAACACGGCAAGGCCAGCACAGACGTGCAACAGCATGTGTGTTCCAGTTGACAACAATGCAACACTGAAGCCCATTAGCAATTGTTATGGTCTCTGTGACACATTACAGCACAAAATCCATAAAATGTTTAACGTACAGCTTGTGTGAAATTGCTGCATCAGGAAACGAGTCAGTTGATTTCCTGTATTGGTGTGTAACACCAAAAGTCAAACATAGTCACCAGGAGCAGTGAAACTCCTCAGAACAACAACAATTTGTCACCAGAACAAGCAATCAATATTCTATCTGCAGCTTCGCAATCCAGTTCACGGCCAAAAACTTCCTGTCACTGCAACACTTTGTAACTGCTTTTCCAATAGGAATACCAGAGAAAGCTCAAAGGTACTGTATGCAACATGTCCAAAAAGTGGCAATGACACTAATTAGACCCAGAAGGTCAGACCCTTCTGCAGGGCAGGAGAGTGAGGCGTGACACACCCATAAATGCTTTTAATTAAGCTAATTACACCATGATATAATTCCTCCATCTCTGATACACTCCAGACCAAAATGTTAAGACCAGTACAAAAAAATGTACATGTTGCACTGTTGGATTTTAAGGAGGTTGTAAGGTGAGCTTCAAAATGCAAAAAGAAAATGGCAGTGAGTAAGCAATTTATTGCAAACAACAATTAAAGTGAAATAGGCTGATGAAAACATAGCCTCATGAATGTATTACCTGTCTTCCAACGTTACTGGCATGACAAGGTGATTTCACCTGAGATGTTTTCCACATGGAACAGTGGGAACACCACCATGATCTGAGGTGCTTCAGGTTGTGCAGGGGCGTCAAATGGCAGCTGGCTATGTGGAAATGTTGCAGGGGGCATCCCTCATGACTGAAGGCTGTTGTCTGTGAGGTAATTACTAGCTTTTTCAACAGGATAGCACTGCAGTTCACAATAGCTTCCTGACAAAGAACTTCTTCCCCAAAGGAATAACGTTACTCTTTTGGACCATCCTGCATGTTCCCCTGATCTAAATCCAATTGAGATAATCTGGGGATGGATGGCAAGGGAAGTCTCCAAAAATGCACATCAGTTCCAAAAAGTGGATGCCTGGACAAACATTCCCACTCGTCTTCTGTAAACACTGGCATCAAGCAAACCCAAACCAATTTTTGAGGTGATGAACAACAATGGTGCAGCTCCTCATTACGAGTCCTTTTAAAAAAAATGTTATTTCTATTTTAGGGGGACTTAAAAAAGGAAAACTGTAAGTTTTTTGGAATCGCATGTGTTCAGTGAAATATGCATTATTTATATTTATATGTGTTATTTATGTTATTATTATATCTTCTACGGAGAGAAAACAAATTAGCATGAGCGAGCTAGCAATGCTTGTCATGGGAGGTACCTACTGTATTTTTACACTAAAGCTCTAACAAAACAAAAAAAGCTTAAAAAAAACGCCATACAGTGTTCCATTTACATAACTGAATTGTATTGTAACTAAGCTACAGCATGTAGCAGCTAACATCCCAGCTCGTCCCAGCGTCACTCACAGACTGAACAGATGGAAGAGTGGATACCTAGCTCTCAGTTTTGCTACAGAGACTCAACAAGATGTTTGTTTGCTGTCAGCATTTTAAACTAAGGACTGGAGCACAAGTCTTGTGCTGGAAGACACAGCCATTCAAATGAAAGTGCACATTGTATGTGTTGTAACTGGGTCTATGCTGCTGTTGTTGATGGAAGTAGCGTAAGCTCCTGGGGCTGAATCAATGCTCCTAGGAAAGAAGTTTCAGTTTTTCTTTATCACAAATAAGGCAAGATACTGTTATTACATATTATCATTGTACTTGTCAATGCATGATCACAGCATGTATATGAAACAATACAACATTGTTACAGGTTATTTTTTTGTTAGAGGGCTTCGTAGTCAAAATAGGTAGGTCTTAATGACCTAAATTGTTAGCTAACTCATACTGATTCGTTTTCTTTTGGTAGAATGCACAGAAAAGGGAAAGAAATATGTGTTCTTGTTTCACATAAGGATTGTGAATGGCAGGCAAAATTCCCCAAAAGGTGCAGTTCCCCTTTAAAATTCAACATTGCAAAATGTAAATTCTTTGATCAGCAGTGTGGTGCTACTCACTGTCATAGCTCCAACAATCAAAGCTAATACATTGCATTAAAAGTGAAGTGGAACAAAAACCAGATAAATGATAAGACTGAGGGGATTCTCCAAGTGTGATGAATGAAAGTTCACGAGTGTGTGATCAGAAGTGAGTCAAATGATGCATGACTCAGTGATGTGACTTGTGGATTATTTTGGGGGGTGGGGGGACAGGACCAATTGGCCTACCATGACAAACAGAACTAAGGAAGAATCCATTGCATTTTAGTGCAGATCCAACTACAGGACCATATATTTGCCCCACTTGTTCATTATTTGGAACAGTGTTTACTTGAATCAGTGAATAATGAATTAGACTGAATGACTGAGGAGCCTTCCTTCCCTCCTGGTTGTTCTCTCTGGGGCCCTCATGTGGCCTGATGAGTCATTCTTGCTTTGTACCCTCATTAGATATGAACATGAGCCCTCCCAAACTAAACAGAATACACAACATCAACAGAATTCCTTTGAGATTATCTCCACTTGCTCAAATTTGTAATGCACTGGTCTGATGTAAACATGATCAAAATAATTATTCAGCTTGACTTTATCATGACTTATTATCTCTTGACTTTATTTTTATCCATTGCAAATACAGTAAAGTCTTGTTATATCGATATCGGTTATAACGAATTACTACTTATTACGATACTATTTTCATTTCCCGGCAAATTTCTTGTCTTTTATGATATAATTAGTTCCGTTAGTAAGATACCCGGTTATTATGATAATCCGGTTACTACGATGCGCTTTTCATTTCCCGCCAGCCAATTTGGTCTGCTTATATCGATACAAAAGCAGCTTAAATCAATCTTTGCTTAAGGATTTCAATACCAAAAAAGAACACGCTGAACGGCTGCTTCCAGTCAACTTTATTTTTCACACTTCCACCACTAGAGCACAGCACACACACCGATTCCCGCACTTCCTGGTTCACAGGTCATGCTCAACCCGCCCCACATAGCTGGCCAAACACATGCCTGCAAAAGAAGAACCATCTGACATAGCATACACACCTATTCCAACGAAGACACAAGCGTACAAATACATGTATTTAATTTTGTTGTATTCAGATATCTTTTTATTGTTCGTGGTTTCTATACACACGAGAGAAACCACGAACGCAGTTGGTTCTTCTGTTGCAGGCATGTGTTTGGCCAGCTATGTAGGGCGGGTTGAGCATGACCTGTGAAAAGCGCAACGTTGCTCACATTTCCATGTGTTTACAGAAGTAAACATTGCTGTAATGTGAATGCTAGCGATGTGCGATACTATTGATTTCATTTCCAAGCCGGTACGGTGTAAAAAGTTAGACTGGTACTGGCGATCCCTTGTGATTCTATGTGCAAATTCAGCTAATGTGTTTTGTAAATTTTAAAAAGTTGTTTATAGTATTTCAAATCATATAAAGAATAATCAGTCATTCATTTATGTATTTTAAACCCTGGAATATATTGAGGTAGTGGAAGGATTTACAATATAGCCAGCTAAGAAAAAGCAAAGAACAGAGTCATATTGAGCTATCAAAAGTATCACTATTTTGATTTAAGACTCGACTTTAGAGCATGAAATCTAAATGCATCTATTGCATGTTATCATCACTGATCACAGCATGTATATCAAATGATGCAATGTTGTTAGAGTTGTTAGTCCATCACTTTTGATATGAGGATGCCATTTGGTCTTCTTTTCTCCATTTCTTCAACAAGAGTCTGTCTGTCATTTTCAAGACTTGTTTCATCATGTCCTTCTGGTAAATTCGGCAGATAGTTTGCTTCTGGCCTGTATAGAATCTATACACACGAGAGAAACCACAAACGCAGTTGGTTCTTCTGTTGCAGGCATGTGTTTGGCCAGCTATGTGGGGCGGGTTGAGCATGACCTGTGAACCAGGAAGTGCGAGAATCGGTGTGTGTGCTGTGCTCTGGTGGTGGAAGTGTGAAAAATAAAGTTGACTGGAAGCAGCCGTTCGCCGTGTTCTTTTTTGGTATTGAAATCCTTAAGCAAAGATTGATTTAAGCTGCTCGACATTGTTCTATACAATCCAACCTCTTTCGCTGGGGCTTGGCGGAGAATCCACTGTGCCCTCTCTGCCGGAGTGCTGGATCACTGGAACACATCCTCAGCTGCTGCCCAAGGGCACTGGGGGACGGGCGCTACCGCTGGCGCCATGACCAAGTGCTGCGGGTCATTGCAGAGGCCATTAGCACAGTAATCTCCACCAGTAAACACCATCAACCAACAAGGCAGTCCATCGTCTTTGTTAGGGCTGGGGAGAAGCCGAAGCAATGCCGGAATCAAGCAGGGGGGCTGCTGGCGACAGCTCGAGACTGGCAGCTGAAAGTCGACCTAGGGAGACAGTTCAAATTCCCAGAGAACATCGCAGTGACCACTCTCAGGCCAGACATGGTCCTGGTGTCAGAAGCAACTTGGCAAGTGGTCCTGCTGGAGTTGACTGTTCCCTGGGAAGACCGGATGGAGGAGGCCTTTGAGAGGAAGAGGGCCAAGTATGAGGAGCTGGCAGACGAATGCCGAAGCAGAGGATGGAGGACCCGATGCAACCCCATCGAAGTCGAGTGCAGAGGATTGTAGGCCAGTCTCTCATTAGAGCACTCAAGATGCTGGGAGTGAAGGGTCAGCACAACAAAAGAGCCATCAAAAACATCACTGACACAGCAGAAAAGGCGTCCAGATGGCTGTGGATCAAGCGGGGAGATCCGTGGAAAACAACAAAAGCTACTTAGACACAAGCCGGGACGGATCAACCCGGCTGGGTCACCTGGGCGAGGGTGTCTGTTGTGAGACCCGAAACACCCAGTGAACCCAGGATACAACACTGATGATGTGTCTAAGTTGCACCGAAAGTGTATGTCAGAACTATACTATAGAACAATGTCGAGTGCATTATTGCCCACTTTTAATGCAGTTCGGCGCAGGATCGGATATATCGACAGTCTGGTTATATCGTTATTTTTTCCGACTCCCAACAATATCGATATAACGAGACTTTACTGTATTTGTAAAACCTCCAAGAAAAAGAAGCACAGCTTATTTAAGTCTAACCAACTGTCCATTTCTCTTACTAATAGTGTGTTTACTTCCTGTGTTTGACATGGTAAATCCATCCATCCATTTTCTTTTACCGCTTATCCTCATTAGGATGTATGCTGGCGCCTATCCCAGATGGCTTTGGGGGAGAGGCGTGGACGTATAAATATAGTCGTATATTTATTTTATCTAGATAATTAGATATGAAGAGAGACCATAACAACATACCATAAGCAATTGGATCCATAATGACATCAATATTAGTTCACAAAAATCTAAGTTTTCCAATTCCAAAGAGCCCCTATTTTTTCTTAGTATCTGGAATTATTCCTTTATCTGGATCAGTTTTTGATATTTTGTAGAACCTATTGGAAACTTGTACAGAATTTTTTTTTCCAAGTGCTCTGACCATTTCTTGTGGAGTTATGTGACCAATCTTGCAGTGTTAAAGAATCTTTAAAAAAAAATTCCTGGATCCAGATGGTGATCCGGATCATCTCCAAAATTGGATCAGTTCTTTCATTTCCCATTTCTGACAATACTGAAGATTTCATCCAAATCCATTTAAAACTTTTCAAGTTATATTGAACACAAACAGATACATGCGGGCAAAAACATAACCTCCTCAGATAAGGTAAAATTATGTCATTTTAGTAGCATAAAGTTGAAATATTAAAAAACATCATATATCATAATATTATAATAAACAATAAACAAAGTTGTCATTTTTGGAAAGGGGAAGAAGTTAATATAGGAATAAATTCACAATATTATGGGAAAAAAGGTATAATATTACAAGTAGGAAATTTACAAAGAGTATTTCAGAAGATAGTTGAATGTTTGCAAAATTTGAAAAACAAACAACAATAATGGTCGAAAAAGGAGTTATATAAAAGTTATAAAGTCAAGTTATATTATTCAGTATGTTTCTCCTTTTGGTCTTATTCCATGTTATTGTAACATATTGCACCGCCTCTTAAACTGACTTAATGTTAATATATCTGTTGTACCTCACATGCTGAAATTTTTAAGGTTTTTAGCATTGTAACATTAGCATTGTAATGTGGTCAAAAATATATACAGTGGTGTGAAAAAGTTTCCGCACTTTCTGATTTCCATTGTTTTGCATGTTTGCCAAACTTAAATGTTTCAGATCTCCATCAGTTGTCACTCACTAACATTTGTTTGACAAAAAATCAGTAAAGGTGCAAACACTGTATCCCCCCCGCCCCACTCCCATAACAGTAAAAGTGACTGTCGGAATTATTAGATTACATTCAGTGCCAGAACCCTCTCCCATTTTATTTTCAATATACCTCACACACGTAATCTGCACATTTTAAATTATACAATTTATAGATATAGATGATATATGACCATCCATGTACAGATGGAATCAGAGTCGTGGTGTAGAAGTTATATATGGTTAACATTGGCGTCTCACAGCAACCATGGTGTATCAAAAGACCGTCAAAAAGTGCATTTGAAGAAAAATCATTATCAGTGAAGCATAAAGACATAAAAACAGGTCACATATAAATTGTGGGTATTTTTAACAGTCGTACATGTATGCTGAACATTCTACCTCTATTACCACGTCACGTATAAATTATAACTGGCTTTGTGTGAATGAGAAATCTTTTGATCAAAAACTTCCAAATCAGATGTCAGGCCTATGTGTAACCATGACTGTCTTAAAATGAAGATGAATTGAATGAAGGATAAAGCCAAGCTCCCAGTGGCTGACTAGCCACAGTGCAAATAGTGACATGTGAAGTGCAGTGACAGCAAACACGGGCATCAGTGTCACAATACGGGACAGGAAGTGTATGAATCAGTGCAAGCCAGCAGCCACACACACACACACACACACACACACACAGGTCAGCAGTTCAGATGTGCTGAGCAAACAGTGTGGGCCGGGGCCAACACGGGACACAGATAATCATCTGATGGAGGCGGACACACAGCGCAGCACTAGATTTAAAGCTGCTTCTAAAATAAATCAAGGTTAAAAGGCTCTAATAGACAGAGAGGAACATATGAGCAACTTGAGTGGGGGGGACTAGTGAGCCGAAATATGAAGCCAGCCTTTTTGGGTCTGGTCTGGAGACAAAAAGATACTTTCCTTCCCTTCATTATGCGATGATCTAGTTCTGCAACAGGAATTATGAGATCCAGTCTTTATGGCTTTCTTTTATGGCAATGAAAGGAATTAACAAAGCGCTTCCCTGCTCCAGAAATGGTGCTGACTGGAGGCTCATTGTGATAAATGGCACAAGAAACAGCTGCAGGCTCTTGTTTTGCAGACTGGTGGGGGAAACCCAAAGTCTGAATTTTCACACTGCAGCATCTCTGACTGGCTTTTTGAAAATAAAGGAAATACAGTACAACATCGGTTAAGGTCGAAAATTTCTGCCAAAATTCGCCCCTGTTCACATACATTTTAGGATTAGCGTCTAATATGACATGTGTCTGGTTGTGTTATTAACACATGATGTGAGACTAACAGTGTTCTTTTAATCACTGAACATTCTTGTTAGCATTCGATGAGCTCGCTCAAGTGGAAACAGGAACTGGAAGTCAGCTCTGTCACCTGTTTATGATGTCATAAGCAGTTGGCTCTGTAGTTCTTTGCTAACGAGTACAGTTATGCCCCAAATATTTTAACAACAAACGCATTTCACACTTTTACAATTATATATCACACAAACAACAATTCCAAATGCCTATATATGATGAATGAAAGTGATAAATGTGTCACGATCGGGCTTCACCCCCTCGTGACAGCTTTCTTAGTTTTCGTCTTTTTCTCTGTTCCTCGTTCGTGCCCTTATTTTGTATTCACTTCCTCTGTTGCTCTGTTCTGTTTTCCGTTCCTCTCCACTTTCTCCCGCACCTGTTTTCAATTTGTGATTGCTATTTAGTTCAGGTGCGCGCTCCTTTGTTTGTCGGTTCATTGTCTTGTGTTTGAGTTTACCATGCTACTGCGTCATCCTGCTGCATAGTAATAAATATATTTTACCTGGATTTGGATCCTCATCTCTGCATCCTGGGGTCGAACCATAAAACTCTGAAGCTGCACCGTGACAAAATGGCCATTTAAGGTGACATTGATTGTGGCAGAGAGACTAACGTGGACACAACTTTTGGACAAGTGAATTGGAAAACACAAAGATAGTGTCTTCACTAGAGATAAAAGTCAAAGGTAAAAGTGAAAAGTCATTTCATTCATTTATATGAAGAGCTTGCAACCAAAAGGCGCTAAATCCAATTTTCACTAAGTTGCATGTTTTTCATGAGTTTAATAGACCTCTGTCATGTGTATCCAAATCACATATTTTGGTCTTGAAATCATTTAAAAAATATGAAAAAAAGTGATATGAAATTTATGCTTTCAACCAAAAGGCACTATTTCCATTTCAGATTTCAACCAAAAGGAGCTAAATCCCTTTCTTTATTCTTTATTCTGATTGGCCCAAGTTTCCCATCAATTGATAATCTGACCAATCAGAGAGAAGAATACAATTGGCACTCCACATACAGAAAGCCAGTATCAGTGCGCATCCTGTTTTGTTTGTGTACATTAAGTACACGTATGATAGTTACAGTATGTTATGCAATTCAGGAGAACACAAATTGTGTTTTTACAGTATTCTGTAACATGGAAGTTTTTTTTACGCCATAAAAGGCATGTCTCTACCTTGACACCTCCAACTTTCATGAGAAACATTATTTTACTTGTACTAAAAAACATACAATGTAAAGAGTTTGTAATGAGATGATTTTTGTCACTGTCACCTTCATGGTGCAGTCAAATATGAGCAGTGCTTTTAATAAAATTTGTATTATTGTCTGCAAATTGTTATTTTTCATGTGTCGCTCTACTGCAGCCTACAGGTTGAATGCACCTGCAATGTATGACATGTCTTGTACCACCAATGTCTTGTATAATTGGGTATGTTGAGTTGTGTTAAAGCTGATCATGATGGAATGTGGATGATGTTAACGTGTGCTATAATATCTTAACAAAATTTTATCAGTAACAGTGTACTAGTGGTAGGTTATAACATTTTGTTTCTGTAATGTGTGAAGGTGAACGAGTGCATGTGTGTGGGGGGTGGGGGGGGTGTATTGTATGTTGAGAATGGCTTCTGTGTTGTAATTATTTTATTAGCATAGCACATTAAAGCACCTTACATTCTTTTACAACAATGCCATTGATGAAGTTAAAGGTGACTTCAAATTTATTTCAGCCAAAAGGCGCTAAATCCGTCATTTCTGTCACGGCTGCGCATGTCTTTGTTGCGGTGCGACCCCAGGATGCAGAGAGCAGGACCAAATGCCGGTAAATAATATTTATTCTTAGCATAAATTACAGCAGCAGGAAAAAGGCAACACAACTTGCTGACTGACAAATGATAATGATCCCACGAAGGGAGAAGCGCACACCTGAACTATATACCCACACAAATTAGGGACAGGTGTGAACGATTACGGCAACCAAGGACGACTGGACAAAACAGGAAGTTAACTACAAAATAAGAGTTCACAACGGAAACCAAAACCTAGACCGGGAACATAAACAAACTGTCACGCCGGAACTCACGCAGGGCGTGACAGTACACCCCCCTCAAGGACGGATCCTAGACGTCCAAAACAAATAGCAGTCAAAGAGGGATGGGTGGTGGGGGAACCGGAGGTGGGTCGCCGACGGGTCCCTTCAGGGGGCCGGCCGGGGCGGCAGGCCCGTCGGAGCCAGCAAGACCCCTCCAAGTGATGGAGGGAATGGTTGGGTCGATAAACACCCTCCGGGGGGCGCCCTCGACCAAACGCAAGGTAGGTGTCCTCAGGGGGGCGCCCTGGGTGCAAAACCAGGGCTCCGGCCGAAAGTCTAGAGGCCGTCCAGCCCCGACGCGAAGACGGCGATGAAGCAGGCGTCCGGTCCCGACGCGAAGAAGCAGGCGTCCGATCCCGACGCGAAGAAGCAGGCGTCCGATCCCGACGCGAAGAAGCAGGCGTCCGATCCCGACGCGAAGAAGCAGGCGTCCGATCCCGACGCGAAGAAGCAGGCGTCCGATCCCGACGCGAAGAAGCAGGCGTCCGATCCCGACGCGAAGAAGCAGGCGTCCGATCCCGACGCGAAGAAGCAGGCGTCCGATCCCGACGCGAAGAAGCAGGCGTCCGATCCCGACGCGAAGAAGCAGGCGTCCGATCCCGACGCGAAGAAGCAGGCGTCCGATCCCGACGCGGCGACGGCGAAGCAGCAGGCGTGGTCCCTGCCAGAGCCTGTCCATCTGCTCCAGCAAGCCCTGCTGCTCGTCCTGCAGGTGGAGTGGGCTGTGCCTCCTCACTCCCCCAGCAGGTGGCGCCATCCTCCCCTTCCATCGGCGGGCTGGGCTGTGCTTCCACCGTAGCCCAGCAGGTGGTACTAGCCCCCCCTCTCGAAGGCGGATCCCAGACGCCGTAATCCGAGGGAGCCGAAACCAGGGCAGGGAGGAGGGAGGCTTGGAGGAGGGTCACTGGCTCCTCCAGGTCAGCAGTCCCGGCCACAGCCACTTGTTCGGGCCTGAAGCTGCGCGGCTTGGGCACGGGCGGGATCAGGGACGCCGCGCAGCTTGGCATGGGAGCCGGGTCTTGAGAACCCCTCGGGCTGCACGGCTTGGGCACGGGCGCCAGGTCTTGGGGACACCTGGGACTGCGTGGCTTAGGAACTGGAGGAATCCACGAGGCCACGCAGCTTGGCACGGGAGCCGGGTCTTGGAAACCCCTGGGGCTGCGTGGCTTGGGAACTGGCAGAATCTGTGAGGCCACGCAGCTTGGCACGGGAGCCGGGTCTTGGAAACCCCAGGGGCTGCGTGGCTTGGGAACTGGAGGAATCCGAGAGGCCACGCAGCTTGGCACGGGAGCCGGGTCTTGTGGACACCTGGGGCTGCGTGGCTTGGGAACTGGAGGAATCTGAGGAGCCTCGCCACCTGCCACGGGAGCCGTCAGGGAACGCCCGACGGGCTGTGACTCGGCAACAGCGAAGGGTAATGCTGTGCAGTGGCGTGACATGGCGAGGCGGAAGAGGGCGGCCATACCTCTTGGCGACGTGCCATGCGCCGGCGACGCCGCCGCGTCGGAGGGTGTGCAACGGGTACCGGGAACACCGACGCCATGGGCACTAGGGTGCCGTCCGGCCCCCACACCATGGTTTCCAATTCCTCCGGCGTGTACCTGGCACATTCCTGCTCCATCGCCTCGAAGAACTGCCGGGTCCACTCGTCGAGCTCCGCGAGATCGTCATCGGGTTCGTCGAGGCCGGCCTGGCGTGAGGGCTGGTCCACCTTAGCTCGGCGCGGAGCGGAGAACGAGCGTGGCGTCGCTCTTTGGCGCCGCGGCTTGCGTCGGCGTCGCGGAGGGTGTGGAGTGTCCTCGGCGGGTCCGGGATACAGCCACGCCGTTGAGACATACGTGTCGTCCGGACCGCACACCAAGTCCTCCATCTCCCATGGCGGTAACGCCATCTCCTCGTCCTCCATGGCCTTGAGGAGCTGCCAGGTCCAGTAATCGCTCTCCGCGGGGTCGTCGTCAAATGGTGGGATTATTCTGTCACGGCTGCGCATGTCTTTGTTGCGGTGCGACCCCAGGATGCAGAGAGCAGGACCAAATGCCGGTAAATAATATTTATTCTTAGCATAAATTACAGCAGCAGGAAAAAGGCAACACAACTTGCTGACTGACAAATGATAATGATCCCACGAAGGGAGAAGCGCACACCTGAACTATATACCCACACAAATTAGGGACAGGTGTGAACGATTACGGCAACCAAGGACGACTGGACAAAACAGGAAGTTAACTACAAAATAAGAGTTCACAACGGAAACCAAAACCTAGACCGGGAACATAAACAAACTGTCACGCCGGAACTCACGCAGGGCGTGACAATTTCAGCCAAAAGGCGCTAAATCCGAAAAAAAAATTAATTAAAAAAAATATATAAAATACATGGTGTGTGCAGGATTTTTATAGCATGCATTTTTATGACCTATATTGAGAGCTCTTTCATTTGCAATATAGACTTGATGACCAAATAGATTGATATGTGTGTAATTAAAAATCATTGATTTTCTCGAAATCAGTCAAAATGGATTTAGCGCCTTTTGGTTGCAAGCTCTTCACATGTATTTAGAATTGTTTTATCTATGTAGAACTTAGATATTAAAACGACAAAAATGTGTTTTATTTTAACATTATTGGCTTTCTGGAAGACAATAATTGGTTTTATATTATTTCATATTATCATACATTTTGGTTTGAGTCTAAACCTCTGGAGCGGATTAATGATTCTAACCAAGGTTCCACTATATGAAAATTCCGACCATAAATCAAGACGTACTCCATGACTATTATTGCCATCATTAAAGCGGGGGGGGGGTGTATTGTATGTTGAGAATGGCTTCTGTGTTGTAATTATTTTATTAGCATAGCACATTAAAGCACCTTACATTCTTTTACAACAATGCCATTGATGAAGTTAAAGGTGACTTCAAATTTATTTCAGCCAAAAGGCGCTAAATCCGAAAAAAAATTAATTAAAAAAAATATATAAAATACATGGTGTGTGCAGGATTTTTATAGCATGCATTTTTATGACCTATATTGAGAGCTCTTTCATTTGCAATATAGACTTGATGACCAAATAGATTGATATGTGTGTAATTAAAAATCATTGATTTTCTCGAAATCAGTCAAAATGGATTTAGCGCCTTTTGGTTGCAAGCTCTTCACATGTATTTAGAATTGTTTTATCTATGTAGAACTTAGATATTAAAACGACAAAAATGTGTTTTATTTTAACATTATTGGCTTTCTGGAAGACAATAATTGGTTTTATATTATTTCATATTATCATACATTTTGGTTTGAGTCTAAACTTCTGGAGCGGATTAATGATTCTAACCAAGGTTCCACTATATGAAAATTCCGACCATAAATCAAGACGTACTCCATGACTATTATTGCCATCATTAAAGCCTAATTAACGTCCAAGTTCCCAATGTTGACTTCTCTCATAGCAGACATCTTTTTTCATTTGGTTTTGTTATAATTCCATCCATGATTTCAGTATGGGCTAATAGTTCACCCACAGAAGCTCCTTGTTGGAGGCGCTAATCCATCAAATGTGTCTCTCCACCTGGGAAAGTGACCCAAGTAGAAAAGTAGAACACATATGTTACTGATTCCACTTCAATTTCAAAACCTGGGTCAAGGGTTAGTCTGGCATACCCATCATCTGACATCTGCTCTGACCTCTGACCTCATCACAGATCTGTGTACACACATGTTTCAGGGTTTGTGTCCAGTGCGAACTCAGCCCCACAGGGTGTGTTATTCCCGGACCCGGCCTTCGTGCATCCTGGAGGTGCTGATGAAAAAACTTGAAAGGGGTGATTCATGTGAGCCGAGAGGTCCTTATCCAACTGATGAAGTGGCTCAATGACACAGAGAAGCAGTATGTGCCAAGAAGGCTGATTGAAGAAAGACGAGGCGGGGAAGGAGATGAAGTATAAAAGCGAGGGAGGTGAAGTCCTCTTCTTCTGAGCTCTCTACTGCTCCTCCTCCAGGGGATGCTTTAGCCCAAACTGGGTGAGTCTGATCCTCATTAAGAAGCACCGAGAACATCAAAGACCAACCACAAACCCATCACTCAGGAGCACCCACAATCCTCATGATGCTAAAACTCGACAGTACCCTTCAGTGTCAAATTCTGAGGCTGGTGCTGGGGGCCAATTGGTTCCCGAAGGTCAACTGACTAATACAGTCTGTTAGAAGTGAAACGTATAGCAAGCAGATATATACATATATATATATATAAAACCAAAGGTATTTGCTCACCTTCCATGACTCACATATGAACTTAAGTGCCATCCCATTCCTAACCCATAGGGTTCAGTATGACGTCTGTGCACCTTTTGCAGCTATTGCCGCTTCAACTCTTCTGGGAAGGCTGTCCACAAGTTTGAGGACTGTGTTTATCGGAATTTTTGACCATTCGTGTGAGGTTGGTGAGGTCACACACTGATGTTGGTGGAGAAAGCCGGGCTTTAAGTCTCCGCTCCAATTCATCCCAAAGTTGTTCCATTGGGTTCAGGTCAGAACAGGCCAGTCAAGTTCATCCACACTAGATTCTGTCATCCATGTCTTTATGGACCTTGCTTTGTGCACTGGTGCATAGTCATGTTGGAAGAGGAAGGGGCCCGCTGCAAACTGTTCCCACAAGGTTGGGAGCATGGAATTGTCCAAAATGTTTTGGTATCCTGGTGCATTCAAAGTTCCTTGTCATTCATGTTAGCGTATGCTGGATCACGGAGTCACAGAGTTCATGGAGCTAGGGTAGTAGCTAGACTAGCTACTGTTGCTAGTAGCCCCGCCTCCACAAAGAGGCTAAATGAGATGAGGGCCCACTCTCTCCCTTCATTCCACTTATAGAACCGATGCTCACAGACAAATGCATAGTGAACCCTCATGTCATCCAGTCTGTGTGTCACAGAGAGACGAGCTGTCACGTCAAAACGCATACATACATGCATGTCAATTAATCATAATTATTGTCCTGTTTTTTGGATTGTTTGATGAATTGATTCATCCATTTACGTGACAGGCCTATACTGCATCATACTGAAAGCTCTTACCAGTATGAACAAAGGTGTCAGTCTAAAAGAAATATTATTGGTGCAGCTCATTAGACGGTGCAGGTGTGCCTACAATGAAGTGGCACATAAGTATATAGAAAGTAAGTCAAACTCAAAAATTGATTTTTAAATTGGATACGGTACAAAAAGATTCTTTGTCTTCAGATTACAGTCAGGAGTGAAGGCTCAGTGGTCATCGGCATGCTGCTAATTAGCAGACTTTCCCAGGAACAAAGTGGATTAAACCAAAGTGACCTACAAACTTTTGCAGGAAGTGCCAAAAAAAGTGCATTATTTCCTCATTTTTAAATGTTGCTGGTGAAGCAGTGCTCATTGTTTTTCTCACAGTGAAATACGTAGAAAGTAGTCCTATCACAGCACACTCTGCATCGTTCCTTACCCTTATCAACACCTGCTTGCTTCCTCATGCTTAACCTCCCCTGTTACACTGACTGGACAGTTGCTTGCTGTCAATGACCGCAAGAGTGTTTATCAAATGTAGCTTATCAAATGTCTGTGTTGTGTCACTGAAAATGCATGTTCATACAGTCTCTGGAATGCAGTGGCAAGCAGTCTATTTGGTACCTGGGCCTTCAGTAGGGACAGAACCAACTTAATCCACCTCTTAATACCACCATCACATCACAAGCCATCAATAATATACAAAAAGCCAACATAACAATGTATGGCATGAGAGAGAGAGGCATTTTGCAAGTTGGGGATGAACACTGAAACATCTGTCCGTATGTTCTAAGGATGACAAGGATGATGTCCATCAGCTATCTCATTATTGAAGCTAAACTGCATGATTACTGCTGGCTGTAACCATGCCAAAACATCATCAGCAAATCTCACTGTTCTCTGAACAAGGGGCCGTCCTCCACAACCACACCTACACACACAGAAGGCTCAGCATGTTACATTCACACACTGTTGGAAATCATGATCACTGTACATAACTGCAAGTTGCAAAATTAATAAAGCAATAATAATAATAAAGCAGATAAAATGTCACCAATTTGCCTGTTTTCTGCTAGCAACTTTTGCTAACACCCAACAGTGATTGCCAGTGTCTGTAAATTTGGCCATTAGCCAAATAAAAGAATTACTCGGTGATAAAGGTTTCAGACAATTCACGACAATATCATCTGGAGATGTTCACAATCAATATACAGTCATGGAAAAAAAAAGATTAGACCACCCTTGTTTCTTCACTTTATTTCTTCACTTTGATGCCTCATACAACTAAAGGTACATTTGTTTGGAGAGCTATAACAATGATAACATAAATAGCTCATAAGAGTTTAAGAGATGATACCTCGCAACTTACATGGTTTTCTTGACTTTTCCAAAGTCACTGTTTTACATGAATAACTACAACATTGTATTTCCAAAAAATTTTACTCTCGTGAGCTATTTTTGTTGTAATCGTGATATTTGTCCAAACAACATTGAAATGCATTGAAATGAACAAGAAACTGAAGAAAAAGTGGTGTAATATTTTTTTTCCATGACTGTATTTCTATCAATGTAATACTTAAACAAAATAAATCTATTCCCCTAAGATCTCAGTTTCTCCTCCTCTGCCAGCCATTAGTGTCACATAGCTCGTCAAACAATTTTTCCTGATCCACCAATCAAAGGCCAAAAAATGCTGATGTTATTGTGGGCATCTGCTCCTATCATTTAAAGGAGACCTATTATGCTCAAAACACTCGGTTTTCAGAGAGTGTTGCAAAACTTTTCCTTTGCGATGTCACAGAGGAACGGGCTTCCTTATGGGCGTGGCTATAGGCCAGATACATGCTCTGCCCCCCCAAGCTCTGCTTCTCTGTTTATGTTGCTAACAATAGCTCGTAAGGGAATGCCACATTCATTTACAACTCCTAAAGACATCACTATCAGGCACAAGTGGTTGGAGTTCCTGAGTCTCTACCAGCAAAATAAATGCATTTTAATCTGTCATAGGCATTTCACATTTCCCTGAAATGTTTAGTGAACATGGGCCAGTATGCAGCTAGACTAGCCCACAAACCTGCTGAAGCCCGACGCCTTTCCAACATTACTTGGTCATGTGGAAGAGTCAGAAGAGCAAGCAGTAAGTAACAATTTATCAGTGCCCTAACTGTGTCTAACTTATTTTGTGTAAGTCATGCAGCAAAAGCAGTTGCCTGTGTTGCATTATGTGTGGAGTCTGCATACTGTACAGGGAGCAGGGTTTCATTAAAGAAAATAGCGTTTCCTACCACAGTTAGTGGCTCTACCTGAGTTTTTTAAACACTGGTAGTCCTGCAAAAAATGTGTAATGACAACATTAGATGTTACCGATACTGTAGAAAACGCTAAAATGCTAAAGCTACTTACCATTGAGAGATGTCTTGAAGTAACCTCTTTTCTTGAGAAACCTCGGACTGTCCAGTGTCTACCATGGATTGGATTCGGGATCCAACACATAGGGCTGGATGTTAAAAGCGGACATTTTAAAAAGATAAATTGCTGTTTATCAACTCCTATAAAGTTGGGTTCGCAGCTAGCGGCACAACACCGGAAATCCTTGTAAGCACTATGGCGTGTGACCAATCACAGCGGAGTAGGCGTGCCTGGAGGCGGGCCGTGGATGGAATACAATAAAACTGACCGTTTTTGTCGAAATCCAAAGAAGTAGAGCTGAATAGGTGCAGATTCTGGAAGAACTAGAAAGCTTTTTCTTTAGTGTGTGTAACTGCTATACAGGAGTCCACAATTCAATAAAAAAGGCCATAAAATGAGCATAATAGGTGCCCTGTAACTCACGGCCACGAGCACTCCTGATTCTGAAGGCCCTGGGCAGATTACATCAACATGGCAACACATAGAAGCTGAAATCTAACACATACAGTACATGCCAACACAATGGTGGCAGTGCAGCTAAATGAAGATAATAGACAGTTGGGATAAATTGATATAATTTCATGAAACAAATACTACAATGTATTTGTAAATGTAAGCCAGCGCTTCTGATCGTGTTTACGGACTTGTACTGACTTACGAAACATATCTGACTTGTTTGACTGAAAACCCTGACAGGTGATTCTATCCCACTCCAGTACTGGAGGTGGTAAATTAGTGGGTGCCAACTACTAAACACAAGTTTTTTTATTCACTGTAATTCCCTCCAATGCAGAGGTGTCCAAACTTCACATAAAAATGTGAAGATGTGAAGGCACATATTTGTCCATTAAACTATCCAGTGCAGGCAAATACTATATGCTAGGAACAAAATATTGGAACAAAACATCTTTCTATGTTAAACAGCCATGGCCATGCTTTGGCATGCCATGACAGGTGATGACAAAACAAACAACAAAGGTCACTCTATATCTTCAACAGGCAGAAAGTGGGATTACAACAATTTGACTGGGAAAACAATGATTAGTTCAAATGCCAGAGTTCTTTTGTGCATGTTTGTGTTTGTGCCAGCCAAACTCTGCGGCAGCAACCCAGATCTTTTGATTGATTTGGAAAGTCATTAAAATCTCAGTTGGTGGCCACAGTGCTTGCCAGCCTGGTGTTTGACGACATGCCAAACATAGGCCTTGTTATCAAATATCCACCCATCAGTGTAGCTCCTCCCACGTATAGGCCAACTTGCTTTTTTCCCTTGAACGTGACCTCACTGCAGCATCAGAGCATTTGACTTTTCACTCCTCCGTGTCCACATCAATTGCTGTCCTTGTTTAAGACAACAATGACACCACAGCTGACAGCATGTCTCATTAGTGATTTGGGAGAGCATGCAGAGAATGTTCTAACTCTGGTAGGAGCAGAGAAATACAACCAGGTCATCTTTAATTGCCAATAAGGCAACTGAGATATTTCAGGACCACCACTCGGAGGCAGAATGACAGCTTGTTGCGATCTATCACAGAGCAACCCCCCTGTGTGTATTAGCAGGCTTTGGATTCCTCCCAACTTGAAGTGAACGTAAACATGATATAAGTGTTTACTCCTGTGCTGATCCCACAGGCAACAGGACTGCAGTGGAAGTGCCCTCGACTGATAACGAGCCTTAAGTGGCTGCTGCAGCTGAAAGGTCCATGTGTCCATTTGCTGCTGAACAGGTGAGCTTCATTATTTCTCCGCTCCCTGACACTGCTTTGAATCATCTGCTTTGTTTGTGTGTGAGAGGGCAGGAAACACTCGGGGAACAAAATGTCTAAAAAAGCATCTGGTATCACTCAACGTCTCAGCAGCAAAGAAGTAAATATTAAATTCATCACAAAAGCAAGTAGAGCCTAAAAAGTGGATAAAGACTGGGACTGGTAGAACACTGGCAAAAAACCCTAAAATGAACTGACAAACTTTCCCTCCTCAAAGTGAGCTGTCCTACTCAAATAACGATAAAAGCAAAGTCACCTCAAGGTCATTGCTTTTTATGTGAGTGCCAGCAAAACAACAACATTCTGCGATCAGGGAAGAGAAGGCCACGCTGAGCTGTTGAAACATCGCACTTTACACTGGCGACAACTTAAGAGCCCTTAAGAGACATACTCTTAATCCAACATAGAAACAGATGTTTCGTGTCTCCACTGTCTCAAGTGTCTGCACCCAGTGTCCTCAGTTGGACACACGCCACATTTCACACTTGTCCTGAGTGGACATCACCTCACATCTGCACAAGTAGACACTATAGTTCAAAGTACTCTAAGTGTAGTCCAGTTTACTAGATTTGAATAGTAGATGACTATGATGCATTCCATTCTATCTAGTACATTGGTTCTCAACTGGTGGATCGGGTTGTTACGATTCTGATTCCTCTTTCCGATTGCAGTTCCTAACGATTCTCAATCCTGATGCTTTCGAGAGGAGGGGTCATAAAAGTTTGCATGAGTTTAAATGAAGGTGCTCTTTTTTGGAATAATTGTCTGAACTTCTCTGTAAATTGTTTAATGATATGAACTTTTTATCGACTTTACTATGAATTTCTTATAAGGCATAAAAAAGTTTCACTTTGCGTAATTTTGATAAGCATGGACCGGAATCGCATCTCTGTCTATCTACTTGTGGATGTCCAACCAGATACGCGACACGTCTTGACTTTCACTTTGTTTCGGAAAAATAAACAATAGCCCATAAAATAGTGATCGTTCATGTTTCAATCTCATGTGACTTTCTGCCAGTTTTGTTTACATGCCTTTGCTGGTGGCATTTAGCTTAGCTAGCTCGTTATTGAGCTACAAGTAGCTATTATGTTCATGGAATGAGTCAACATTGATCATGTTGCACTGAGCCGACCACTGTTTTTTTTTTATCAGTTGAGCCAAACTTTTTAGTCGCGTTTTCTTTGTTGGCGCTTGCCAGATGGGTACTTCTTGGTTGGTGTTCACAGCTATTTCTGGTTGATGACGTGAGCATTGGAACTAGGAATCAAAAGAAGAAAATGTAACGATCCTAGGAGAATCTGAATGTTAGACCTGGTTGCCATTGATGCTCGAGACTCAATGTCCAACCCTATGGATTGGGACCTAAAAGTGGGTCGCCCAGCTGTTTTCAGTGGGTTGCAAGTATTTACCTGGGGAAACAAATAATGCAATGGCCCACTGTCTGTGAATGCACCTCATGGTCTTGTCTGCATTATTCACTCGCTATGCCGCTGCAAGGTGTGTACCATTTTTCTTGCCAACCATCCAGCTACGTGGAGAGGAAAAACATTGAGTAGAGATGTAACAAGAGTGCAACAGAGAGAAAAAAAATGGGTACAGAAAAATGCAACCACCATGGAAAATGCAAGTAAATAAGGATTACCATGTTCAAACTATTAAACACCCACCAAATTTAAAGAGAAAAAAAGATTTGTACATAGCCTAACAATGGATATTTAGTAAACAAATGATTTAAACTTTTAAATAAATTAATGTTTTTTCCCCCCAAACAGTGCCGAAGAGTGCGTGGAAGTAGCCCACCAAAAAGGTAATTCATCTTCTTCCTGTGTCTACTCATAATTCCTATATCACACACTTTGTCAGTCTCTCTTTCATTGTCACTCAGTGTCATTTTCGTATCAAGGCGAATTGGCCATACAGCTTGTGCTGTGCTCTTCATCATGTAGTAGTCCAGCCTTTCAAAACCCCTTGGTGAAATTCTGACACTGCTCCATGCTGTCAAGATTTGAGAAAGACGCTGTCAAGTTGAGAAAAGGTTTCTAGATCAAGTGCCTTTAACTTTGTGTATTTTCCATGATGAGGGTGTGTGCATGAAGCGCAAAATGTCTGTTCTGAAGCATACAAGATGTGACATTACGTGACCATATATCAGTCGCAGAGTTCAAAGAGTGAGAAAAAAGTACACACTTATAAACCAAAAATGACACTATATTTTCTGTCTATCATCATCTATTGACATGGCTATTTCTATTTCCTCCTGCTATACATCATCACATCAATTCTGTTAGAAAACTATAACCATATGTAAGAAGAAGTTGAAAGTAAGAATTCTGACAGTGGTGTATCTTCCCAACAAAAAAAATCCACCAGACCACACTTGAACAATGATATACTGCATTACAAGGACGACTGGTAAAATGACAAGTAGGTGGTTGTTGTGTGAAACAAAAATAACAACCATCTACTCTCTGGGCTTTTAATTTGGATCAGTGGACAAAGTCACATGATTAACAACATGCCGTACGTCCGTTTTGTAAAGAGCAAAGTGAGCGGCTTCCTGCAGACGATCAGAAGAGTAATTGATGGCGTCACAAGCCCTCCTGCCCACTCCTCTACTGAGTGAGGGGGAAGGCCATGTCTTCTCGGTGCTGTCCAATTGAGATTCACCGTGTTGACGCGTGCCTCGAATACCTCAGAGATGATGAAGCCTAAATGTGCAGCTGTCTGGGTGTTTAAGGCGGCTTATTGAAAGACATCATGCTGCTTTACCCATCAAATGCTAAGATCTGCCTTGTCTCGTGTCTCATAAAGGTTCTGTTCAGGACAGATCACTCAGAGCATCACAGACTATACGGCTTCCTCCTGTGAACATCTTTCATTATTAAGCCTTTAGGTGCCAGAGTTTTCTTCAATACAATATTCAGTTTTATTATATCAAATGGTTGTAGCTTGAAAATGGTTACAAATAAATGCATACTGTGAATGAGAAAAAACATCAGTATGAACCAAAGTAAATTCACTCATCTACTTTTCATATTATGACGTCAACAGGATCGGAATGGCCAGATCCCTGTCTCCACGATACCCAACAAGCTCATCAAAATGTCTGATCCACTTGTCATAGTCTTCCTCGTCTCTCACGCCAACACAGGCATCATCATCATCATCATTTACTGCGGGATATTGAACACTGCTGCTTTCTATAAAATTGTATTTACTGCAGCGGTGTTTTGACCGCCCGTGCTACATGCAACGTACAATGTGGATGTCCCTTCCTGCCACCCAGAACAATATTAAGCTCCAAAAATGTGCTGCTTTTTGACGACACGCTGTCATTGTGTGTTTTTTTGGGGGGGGTGGGGTTGTTTATTCTGGGTGGCTTGGTAAACTCACCAGTGTATTTTTTACTGCAAAAATGACCATTCCAGTGATTATTGGGGTTATGAGTTATGTTTTTCACTGGTTGGGCTGAAGATAATATTGTCTCCAAAATGGTGGAAGGTGGTATTGCAACTGACTGTCTCACAGATAACAGTGCTTATATTTTCCCTTCCCTCTCCTCTTGTCGTTCCCCTTTCTCCTGCCCTTCATCGCCCAATCATGCTGTCCTGTCCACCCCTTGTCTCACTGTATCTTGTATGGACGGAGGATTGCACATTTTCACTTCTGTATAAGTGACAAGATCAATAAAGGGCCATCTCATACAGTCTGTTAACGGCATGCAAGGGCCACAGGTGCTTTTGCGGCCCTCTAGGTGGTGCTGGCAGCCCAAGACCTGGGCCCTATGGTTAAGAATCTCTGCACTAGAGATTTTTTTAACTTTCATTAAAAAAATCTTCTCCAGTTGAGCCAGAGCAGGACAGCTTCTAATCCAACTTGTAAACACCTTAAGTTACCCCCTGGCAGGGAAAATCTACCTGCCTGCCGCCCACACACATGACATGAACACACAAAAAACACACAGCCACAGGATGGCATCATGATCTGCACACTCATGATGTGCAGCCTGCTGTAGAGGGGTGGGCTGCATCAGAAACTTCCCATCAGCTGTCATTGATCATCATGGAGATGAGCTCAGCTTACTGCTTCCACACTGCAGCACAGCCAGGTACGACATCTGCCTGCCTCTCCAAAACACCAAAGGTGAGATATTTAAGAACACATCAAGCCATGGAGAGGTTTTCTGCAGTGAGCTCAAGAGCTCAGTCAGTCAGTCATACTGAGAGTCAACATGAGAGGACACCTGAGAGGAGCGCTGGCAGGAGCATGCAAGGGCAGCTGCCAATTCAAATGCGTGTCTGTGTGTGTTATAGTGCTCACTCTCTTGCAGGGGAGTATCTTCAGTGGGAGGGGGAAAGGAAGCTTTTCTAACTGGTTGGCTGCATGTGTTCTTGCCTTCAAACTTCAATTCTTTAATTATGATCTGAGGATTGCATTGAAGACCCGAGTGAGGATAAGCGGCATAGAAATTGGATGGATGGATGGATGATCAGCCCCCCAAAAAGAGCAAACACAAACATCATAACAAAACTAAGAGTTGCAACAAGGAAGCTAATGAAATTAAAGGGATTCGGCAGAGATCTGAAGAGGACATCTGACTTCAAAACTGCTGCACCATATCTAAACGACTTAATTATATATTGAATACATAACAGGCATCTTCTCAGCACAGTTCTGAAACCAGCTGCATCCTCAAGAGTCCCACTATCATGTACTTCACGCCATTATTGATTAGTTATTTTATTATTATTATTTCAATCATTTACAGCAACAAATACATACTTTCATGCGTAAAGCAGCTTTTTGCAAGACACTGTTGAGCAATGTCAATCATTCCATTGATGAGGATGATTGATATACCTGCAGTGTCATTCTGGCTCTGCCCCAAACATCTCAAGAAGTAAGAAAAAGAGTTCCTTACTGTGAAATCTCCCTCCTCCTCTGTGGTCGTTGTTGGGAAGGTCCGCAAACTGCACACGATGCCTCGACATGGCCGTTGACACCAGCGTGAGGTTCTGATGCTGCTCTCGTTCTTGCTCTCCGTTCTTTTTTGGGGTGGGGGGTGGGGGGGGTCCGACATGAACTTCACCACAGACCAGATCAACTGAGTCTGGGCGGCAGCGTTCTAATGCCCTCGCAGACACACTCCGCCCTGGCCGCGATCACCTCTGCTCCCTCCTTCTCCAACATCGGGGACGTCACTCGAGCTGCAGATGTAAACATACACGTATAAATACAACTACCATACATACACAGTATCAAATACTGCCTTTCCGAAAACAATTATGACTGTCGGAGAGCGATTCGTCGAAGTTCGCACTGATACTGAGAACCGTTATATTTTCACTGTCTCATTTACAGAGGAGTATTTTTCAGCCACAATAATATCAACATTAGAAATACTTCTCAAACTTCTCAAACAATCAAAACAGAAACGTAATATATTAGTATAGTGAAGGCAGGGCAGCCATAACTACAGGTTGGATTTCTTTAGGCTGTGCAGGTAACCAAATAAAGTGCTTGTTTTAAACTTCTAATATACATTTGCGTTATTTTTTTGGAAGTAACAAACTTCCACGTAACTTTTCAGAGCACACCCCAGTTGTGAGGTACTTAAGAGAAGAAGAAAGACGAATCAAGTGCTCATCGTTTCGACTTGAAAGTTTGAGAATTGAGGTCCGCCCACTTAGCAGCCTCCACATTGGAGCCAACGAGGCCACCTAGCGGAGGGAGAGAGAAATGACCGAGTGCAATTTTTCCAAAACTATAAAGTCCAAATGAGTCACAGCTCACATGCTTCGATAGCATTCCGGAATTAACACGAAAGGCGAGCTTCCTTCACATTTAAAACATTTTGGGGGTTGATTCCGTGACACATTATTTGATACTGCTGCAAAACATGAAGTTTAAACTCATTGTGGTACTTGTCCACTTCCTGTTGTTATAAATAACACGTATGTAGACAGTATGTGTTGCATGAAATACCACTGTTCAACTGTAAGGAAAACAACTAATATTTAACAGTATGTTTTAAATATCTTTTATGAAGGAACAAGAGCTCTTTCTGAATGTTCTGTATTCCTGTTTCAATGCCTAGTGAGGACAAATGGCAAAGAAAATGGAAGGATAATTATAATGAACGTAATTTGACATGTAATAACATTGTTTTGCAATCCAACCAATTATGTAAGTGTGTATGTGTATAATCACAATGTTACAGTCGACCCCCCCCCCCGTTGGAAGTCCTTGTTCACTGAGGCTAAAAATATAAATGTCTGTTGTCGCTGTTCACAAAACTCTCAAATATGAGCACCAACCTGACCCAAAAAACACATTCTCCATAGAGATACTGAACAAAAACTAAGAGTCACAAAAGGGACAGTTTTATTTGGAGTACTAAGATAGAAAAAGTGACAAAAATATTTCTAAAACTCACTAAAGTTTTTGTGCAGGAATAACGAAACTCGTAACCAAACAGTCCAAGCTCATTCCGCTCACATCAATATCACGCATTCTCACTGTCATACGTTTCATTTTATTAAAAATAATCATTTAAGGCACACATTAAGGAGTCATTGTCAATTCACGCCGCTCCATTCTTCTCAATGTACATTTTGGACAGAGACGCCGCCATGGACATGGCCAGCTCCTCGTCCCGCATCCTCTGCATTTGAGAGCATCTGCACCAGTTCTCATATTCTGGGTTGTCCACACGCGTGTCCATGAGGACATCATAGTGTCCGTTGCTCAGCCAGCTCAACCAGATGGCCGGCCTGGTCACGTCCTCCTGGCCCAGGAAGTGGACCATGGTGGAGACGGTGGGGCTCTCTGCGCTGCCCCCCGTGGTGAGGTGGATGTTGACATTGAGCATCTGGCTCATGGCGAGCAGCTCGGGGTATCCGGCCCAGGCTCCGTCCTGCGCCGCATTGATCAGGAACTCGCCCACGTCGCCTTCAATGATGGGGTTGAACTGGTCCAGGTGGTCTGCGATGTGGTGGACTGTGCGCTCTCTCAGCTCACTGTGCTGGGCCTGGTCGCCGTAGGAGGCCTTGCATACGGCCCGGTACAGACAGTTGCCATCTGGAATGATGTGGTACCTGAACTTGTTTTTCTCCTGGAGGTACTTATTCTGAGTTTCCACCTCTGACAGGTAGCGGGCCACCTTGTCACCTCCTCTCTGCTGCTGGTGGGACTCCTGCAGGACACTAAGCTCAAAGGCCCGGTCCTCATCTGTTAGGTCACTGCATCCCTCAACAGGCTGGACCTCCACCTGAGCTGCAGAGGCCACAGGCTCATCTTGGTGGAATGAGACCGACCTGTTGCTCCGTACTTTGTCCTCAAAGAGAAGATGCTTGGTGTCTTCCAGGAAAAGTTCATCTGTTCCGTTTCTGAGCTGATCTATAAAGTCCGCCAACACGTCAGTACCAACTGGATCCCCTTGAGAGACAGGGGAAGGAGGCTTGGGTACCCTGGTGATGTGGACCGGCACCGCCCTCTCCACTCCGCCCGGTTTGCGTATCAGCAACTCGGCAGTGGTAGTGAAGTACATTGGCCTTGTTGAAGAGGCATCGTAGCAAGAAAAGGCGGGCATGTTGGTGGAAGAAGTATCCTCTCTCACCGGATCCTTGTTGGCACTGTCGAACTGTGTCGGGGGCGGTGTGTCTCCCTCAGGTGGACTCCTGGTTCCGCTAGACAAAGTGATGGTAAGTTTGCTGGATGACCTCGGGTAGTGCGTCAGGGCGCTGTTGAAGAGCTGCATGTCTGCAGGAGTCCTTTATAGCAGCCAGTCACAGCGCGATGACGGCCACACTCCAAAATATCCTCGCTTGTCATCGGCAGACTCGCAGAGGAAGGTTCTTCCTGTTAGCGAGGGGGGACACTGTCCACTTCGGCCCACTCGCGTCACTCGTACGCGGGGTGCCTCCCTAATTTTAGACACTTAAATGAAAATAGATCTGTGTGGCAGTACAAATCAAGTAACATTTGACGACAGCTATCCGGTTTCCGTTTTGGGAATTTCGAAACAAAACACCCGTGACCACAGACTGTCTGAGTACGTACAAATAAGTGACATATTCTTCAAAACGTACGTGTGACATGGTCTACTATAACGTACAAATGATTAAAATAAATTGGTTCTGTTACACGATATAATGTGTTAGGTTTCGTGTAAAGAAAGCTTTTAGTCTGAAGGCACGTTGCTTCACTGTTGACGTGAAGCAACACCACGTCCGGTGTTGTGCCGAGTTTTGCATGCCTGCCGGTGTTGTGCCGAGTTTTGCATGCCTGCCGGATTTTGCATCCACCTCGGGAGCGCGCACGCTCAGTTAAAACCGAAAATATGTGACGCTGCGGTGTTTTTTCGCCACAGGACTTCACGATAATGAAGATATTATACTTTGTGTCTCCTTTATCAGTTACTATGAGATACCTAAAGCACACAGTATATGAAAACTTCGATTTATTGGCTTGGTATTTGTTTGGTATGTCAAGCATTTGACGCATGCGTATCCAGGAATACGGTGAGTGGAGCGGGTTAGACATTTACAATGTAATTGTGGCGCTTTGTAACACATTTCTTCCGCCAATAATATATTTCTGCATAACTAATGACAAATATGAAATGTGGAAGTATTTACCTATTCATTTTGTGGCCAGGAGCTGACGTAATTTCTATGAGGCAGTCGATCTCACCCGTTTGACATACTTTGGACTGTAAAATGACAAATAAAAGTGTTGAACTTGGGGGCTCCACTCATTCATTCATTATGTGGCAACACCATGGTTATTTGGTGAATTTTAAATTCCCCATCAGCAAATATGGGTGCATGCATTTTATGGCAGGGCTGATTTTTGACCTGCCGAGATTTGCATCCACCCCTATTTGGACTGAGATAACTTCTACATGTCTATAGTTCACATGATTTACTTTAAAGACATCCATCTCTCATGTGGATGTCATCACTTGAACATAAAAGTTCCCATATAGGAAATATGGGTGCATGCATTTTACGGCAGGGCGGATTTTGACCTGCCGAGATTTGCATGCACCCCCTATTTGGACTAAGATAACTTCTACATGTCTATCATTTGAACAAAAAAGTTCCCCAATTGGAAATATGGGGTGCATGCATTCCACAGCGGGTGGATTTTGACCTGCCGAGATTTGCATCCACCCCTACTTGGACCAGGATAACTGCTACATGTCTATAGTTCACGTGATTTACTTTAAAGACATCCATCTCTCATGTGGATGTCATCATTTGAAAAAAAAAGTTCCCATATTGGTAATATGGGGTGCATGCATTTTACGGCAGGGCAGATTTTGACCTGCCGAGATTTGCATGCACCCCCTATTTGGGCTGAGATAACTTCTACATGTCTATAGTTCACAGGATTTACTTTAAAGACATCCATCTCTCATGTGGACTTCATCTTTGGACCAAAAAAGTTCCCATATTAGAAATATGGGGTGCATGCATTTTACGGCAGGGCAGATTTTTGACCTGCCGAGATTTGCATCCACCCCTATTTGGACTGAGATAACTTCTACATGTCTATAGTTCACATGATTTACTTTAAAGACACCCACCTGTCATGTGGACTTCATCATTTGAACAAAAAAGTTCCCTAACAGCAAATATGGGGTGCATGCATTTTAGGGCAGGGCGGATTTTGTGCCTGCCGAGATTTGCATGCACCCCCTATTTGGACTAAGATAACTTCTACATGCCTATAGTTCACATGATTTACTTTAAAGACACCCACCTGTCATGTGGACTTCATCTTTGGACCAAAAAAGTTCCCATATTAGAAATATGGGGTGCATGCATTTTACGGCAGGGCGGATATTTGACCTGCCGAGATTTGCATGCACCCCCTATTTGGGCTGAGATAACTTCTACATGTCTATAGTTCACAGGATTTACTTTAAGGACATCCATCTCTCATGTGGACTTCATCTTTGGACCAAAAAAGTTCCCATATTGGAAATATGGGGTGCATGCATTTTACGGCAGGGCGGATTTTGTGCCTGCCGAGATTTGCATGCACCCCCTATTTGGACCAGCGTAACTTCTACATGCCTATAGTTCACATGATTTACTTTAAAGACATCCATCTCTCATGTGGACTTCATCTTTGGACCAAAAAAGTTCCCTAACAGCAAATATGGGGTGCATGCATTTTAGGGCAGGGCGGATTTTGTGCCTGCCGAGATTTGCATGTCAGGTGGACAGGTGGATGTCTTTAAAGTAAATCCTGTGAACGATAGACATGTAGAAGTTACGCTGGTCCAAATAGGGGGTGCATGCAAATCTCGGCAGGTCAAAATCCGCCCTGCCGTAAAATGCATGCACCCCATATTTGCTGTTAGGGAACTTTTTTGGTCAAAAGATGAAGTCCACATGAGAGATGGATGTCTTTAAAGTAAATCATGTGAACTACAGACATGTAGAAGTTATCTTAGTCCAAATAGGGGTGCATGCAAATCTCGGCAGGTCAAAAATCTGCCCTGCCGTAAAATGCATGCACCCCATATTTCTAATATGGGAACTTTTTTGGTCCAAAGATGAAGTCCACATGAGAGATGGATGTCTTTAAAGTAAATCATGTGAACTATAGACATGTAGAAGTTATCTTAGTCCAAATAGGGGGTGCATGCAAATCTCGGCAGGTCAAAATCCACCCGCTGTAGAATGCATGCACCCCATATTTGCTATTGGGGAACTTATTTGTTCAAATAATAGACATGTAGAAGTTATCTTTGTCCAAGTAGGGGGTGCATGCAAATCTCGGCAGGTCAAAATCCGCCCTGCCGTAAAATGCATGCACCCCATATTTCCTATATGGGAACTTTTTTGGTCAAATGATGAAGTCCACATGACAGGTGGGTGTCTTTAAAGTAAGCCATGTGAACTACAGACATGTAGAAATTATGCTGGTCCAAATAGGGGGTGCATGCAAATCTCGGCAGGTCAAAAATCTGCCCTGCCGTAAAATGCATGCACCCCATATTTCCAATATGGGAACTTTTTTGTTCAAATGATGACATCCACATGAGAGGTGGATGTCTTTAAAGTAAATCATGTGAACTATAGACATGTAGCAGTTATCCTGGTCCAAATAGGGGGTGCATGCAAATCTCGGCAGGTCAAAATCCACCCGCTGTAGAATGCATGCACCCCATATTTGCTATTGGGGAACTTATTTGTTCAAATAATAGACATGTAGAAGTTATCTTTGTCCAAGTAGGGGGTGCATGCAAATCTCGGCAGGTCAAAATCTGCCCTGCCGTAAAATGCATGCACCCCATATTTCTAATATGGGAACTTTTTTGGTCCAAAGATGAAGTCCACATGAGAGATGGATGTCTTTAAAGTAAACCATGTGAACTATAGACATGTAGAAGTTATCTTAGTCCAACTAGGGGGTGCATGCAAATCTCGGCAGGTCAAAAATCTGCCCTGCCGTAAAATGCATGCACCCCATATTTTCTATATGGGAATTTTTTTGGTCCAAAGATGAAGTCCACATGACAGGTGGGTGTCTTTAAAGTAAATCATGTGAACTATAGACATGTAGAAGTTATCTTAGTCCAAATAGGGGGTGCATGCAAATCTCGGCAGGACAAAAATCTGCCCTGCCATAGAATATTTCCAATATGGAAACTTTTTTTTCAAATGATGACATCCACATGAGAGGTGGATGTCTTTAAAGTAAATCATGTGAACTATAGATATGTAGAAGTTATACTGGTCCAAGTGGAGGGTGCATGCAAATCTCGGCAGGTCAAAATCCACCCGCTGTAGAATGCATGCACCCCATATTTGCTATTGGGGAACTTTTTTGTTCAAATGATAGACATGTAGAACTCATCTTAGTCCAAATAGGGGTGCATGCAAATCTCGGCAGGTCAAAAATCAGCCCTGCCATAAAATGCATGCACCCATATTTGCTGATGGGGAATTTAAAATTCACCAAATAACCATGGTGTTGCCACATAATGAATGAATGAGTGGAGCCCCCAAGTTCAACACTTTTATTTGTCATTTTACAGTCCAAAGTATGTCAAACGGGTGAGATCGACTGCCTCATAGAAATTACGTCAGCTCCTGGCCACAAAATGAATAGGTAAATACTTCCACATTTCATATTTGTCATTAGTTATGCAGAAATATATTATTGGCGGAAGAAATGTGTTACAAAGCGCCACAATTACATTGTAAATGTCTAACCCGCTCCACTCACCGTATTCCTGGATACGCATGCGTCAAATGCTTGACATACCAAACAAATACCAAGCCAATAAATCGAAGTTTTCATATACTGTGTGCTTTAGGTATCTCATAGTAACTGATAAAGGAGACACAAAGTATAATATCTTCATTATCGTGAAGTCCTGTGGCGAAAAAACACCGCAGCGTCACATATTTTCGGTTTTAACTGAGCGTGCGCGCTCCCGAGGTGGATGCAAAATCCGGCAGGCATGCAAAACTCGGCACAACACCTGTTCAAGTGTCAAGAATGCAACAGTGGAATGGAACTGTGCCGTGACACAGTAAAGCCTGCTTGTGTAATACTTCACATTGCACTTATGGTTGCCTCCTTAAAAAATACACTTGTTTATAATGTAAATTAAAAGTAACAAAATGGCTACTTACATAATAAATATGGGCAATAACACATCGTAAGTGTTTTGTATTGCCGTCACTATGGTGATACTGGTTATTACTGACTACTACAGGCATGTATGCATGCGGATATTTTTAAGACGTCTGAAAGTTGTTCGGCTACCATGTAAATATAGACATTATTTCATTGTATCAACATTACCGGAATGGGGTAGCTATTTATTGACACATATATGCTGTTTGCTGATGTAATGTACGTTAGGGATTGCATTATTTTAAAAGTGTCTGTGTTACTCTACTTAGAAAACAAGTGGAACGGTCAGTGTCGGAAGTAAGTAAGTAAGTAAGTTTTATTTATATAGCACCTTTCTCAGACAAAAGTCACAAAGTGCTTCACAAAAGGCAAAACACAGGGTTAAAATACACATAAAAAATACAATAAAACAATAAAACAATGTACAATAAAAGTAGACATAAAACAGTACATAAAAACAGTATACAATAAAATAGACTAAATAAATATATGATGGTCATAATACCCTAAATCTACTGAGCTGGGTATGCCTGCAAAAACAAGTGAGTTTTAAGGTTACTCTTAAATGCATCGACAGAGTCAAGCGAACGCAGGGAGGGTGGAAGGTCATTCCAGAGCCTCGGCGCAACAACCTGAAAAGATAGGTCTCCTCGGGTCCTAAAACGACTACGAGGGACCATGAGTAAATTTTGATCTAACGATCTCAGCCTCCGAGAGGGGGTATAGGGACGCAACAAGTCTCGTATGTAGACAGGGGCCTGGCCGTGCAAGGCTCTAAAAGTGAGCACCAGGATTTTAAAATTCACACGGAATGAGACTGGGAGCCAATGGAGAGCTTTCAGAATCGGTCTGATGTGAGCCCTTCTGTTGCATCGGGTCAATAACCGCGCAGCAGAATTTTTAACCTGTTGCAGACGAGACAACTCTTTTTTGTTTAGGCAAGAAAACAAACTATTACAGTAGTCTAAACGAGAAGACACAAAGGCATGGATTATCATCTCGAGCTCACCTTTAGATACAATCGTTCGAAGTTTTGAGATTTTTCTTAGCTGAAAGAAACAATTCCGAGTGAGCTGCTTTGAGTGGTGCTGTAATGACATTTCCTTGTCAAAAATTACTCCAAGATTTCTGAGGCTTGACTTACAAGACAGGCTGTGAGCACTCAAATACTGTTTGATCCCTGGAATAACTTCATCAGGGGCAATCAGGGGCAATTCATCAGCACCTCAGTTTTATCTGAATTTAGTTGAAGGGAATTACTGCCGAGCCATTGTTTTATTTGCACTAAACAATTCATTAAAGAGTTCAATTTTTGTATCTCCGAAGCCTTAAAAGAACAGTACAGCTGAATGTCGTCAGCAAACAGATGTCAGGAGACATCATCAAAATCCTGGATAATCTTTCCTAGAGGGAGAACATATAACAAAAACAAAATCGGACCCAAAACAGAGCCCTGAGGTACTCCAAACAACAGATCAGCAGAGTCAGATCGGATCTGGTTAACTGAGACACTAAAACTCCTGTCTGATGAATAAGAAGAGAACCAAGCTAGGACAGAGCCTGACAGTCCGACTAAGTCATGTAGTCTTGTTTGCAAAATCTGATGATCGACAGTGTCAAATGCCGAGGAGAGATCTAGCAGAACAAGGACCGTGCATTTTCCAGAATCTGCAGACATCATGATGTCACTAGACACTTTTAACAGGGCAGTTTCTGTTGAGTGAAGCTTGCGAAAACCAGACTGGAAAGTGTCAAAAATATCATATTTTTGCAAGAAATGTAGCAGCTGTTCGGAGACCACCTTCTCTAAGATTTTAGACATGAAAGGAAGCTTTGATATAGGTCTGTAATTTTTGGGATCGGTGACATCCAGATTTGATTTTTTAAGAAGTGGCTCCACAATAGCATGTTTAAAAGCACTGGGAAAAACACCAGTAGCGAGTGACAGATTGATCACTTTAGTAACCCAGGGGGCAATGACATCAAACACTTTCAAAAAGAGTTTAGAGGGCAGCACATCAGATGAACTGGAAGATGGCTTCATTTTTGTTACCAGAGCTGAAATCTCAACCTCAGTCACAGGTTTAAAAGAGGACCACTCATGGGGTGCAGGCTCCTGAACAACAGGGTTACACCCACAGAACACGTGTCATACATAAGATGCATTCACGAATATCTACACACCAAACATCAACACAAAACACACGCATTGAACACATAGAGCACAAATTTTATAAACTCACACGCTGATGCAATGTCATCAAGTTTCAGATATAATTGCAACAAAAATAGCACACAAATTCCTTGCTAATAACCTAAATATGCCCCGCGTACCCCACTTTGGGAATCTACGTCGTACAATATTAAAAGAACGCTAGTCTGTGTAAGTGGGTGTATATCATCTAAAAGCCGCCAGGGGGCGTCTGGATGCCTAACAAGCTTGGAGCTCATTCCCATGCAATACTATAACTTATCCGCGAGGTGACGACATTCTCCTTGCCAGCAGGCATGATGGAAGCTCCAGTGAGCAGCTGTCTGAAGGCTGCAGAGCATACAAATGAAGGCATTGAGGGTTTGGGGTTTTACCAGAGAGGACTGGTGCACTAACCGCACAGCCATACAAACATACTGTACATCATGGAATCACAGGGACTGTTTAACAAAACGCCAGCAGCTCAGGGTGAAAACATTTGGAGGGAAAACAATGCAGCAGTAAACAAAGCGTCTGCTGGTGTTCACTTGAAAATAAATATGGGTCGCTACCGTAGTCACTGGTGACTTCCTTTCGATACTTTACAAACACATTCAAAGTGCTACACCATTGAACAAAAATATTCGCTTTAAGATAAAAATGTTAGACGATAAATAAACACACGAGACGGCGCGCGTGCAGACTGGTAAGCTAGTTAGTGTGTGCTGCAGAGCTCCGTATCAGTGGCGAAGAGCTCGCTGATGTCAGCGTTGGTGGGAGGATCTCCGTGGGTTGAGTCACGCAGCTGTCAAAGATAGCTGTCACCCAGTTTGTCCATCAAACACACAACACAGTCAATGAGGACAGAGCTCAGGTGACCCCTCCACCCCACCCTTGGCCACCCCCGCCTACCTCCGCCAGGGACCCGCTCAGCAACGGAAAACGACGAAACATTTGTCTTTTTGCTTTGACGGTGCTGATTTTTGCATCAATAAGGGTTTGGGGGAGCACTGAGAGGAGAACAACACTGAGATAGGTTTTTTTCCACGCCAGGATAAAGTGGGCATTTTGAAATGAAGACGAAAAAAGGTAAGATGTGGAAAAAATGTTTGCGATGATCCTTTGAAGCTTTAATCATGTTCGGGTGATGATGAGGAGAGCTTTGTGAGCGTTTTCCTTCTCAGTCTATTGTCTGTGCAGACATGACAGGCGGCTCACTGCCATGTGCTGAAGCGACGTCACCTACAAAAGAGCCTACACTTTCGCCTCGTTCTCGGTCATTTGGCCAAACTTAAAGATATTTGAGCCTCACTACAACAACGCCGAATGTTTGTCTGCCGTGTCACGGCTTTAAAACTTCTTGTCCCAGCGTGTTTTGAGGCCGTCTTTGTTGAGAACTTTGAATGCGGGCTAGGAGTGCGCCACTTCTGGCTCCAACTTTGGCAAAGTGATGCTATGCTAGCTCACGAGATCGACTAGTTGTCCTAGTTTTTCGAGTTTGGACACTTAACTTTAAAAACTCGACGCCGTTGGTTGTTCTTTTGTTGAAATGGTTAACTATGAAGCAGAGTGGTGCTACAAGGGACAGCTAGAAGGCTGACCTAATTGTTTAAGTTTGGCTGAGGACCTCGTGTTGTAGCGGACACAAAGAAGACAACTTTAAGTCTTAAAACTTGTTAAAAGCACATTGTATTTTAGGTTTTTGATTTGATTTCTGGCCCACTGTGACGTTCAATAGCGGGATGGGGTGATTTTAACGCTTTGCAATGGAAGCCGCCGTTTGATAGCAAGCATACAAAGAAGGGCAGCCAGATTCTTTTGTTTAGTCTGGAGACGCTGATTTGCAACAGGTCTCCCCTCCCCCTCTCTCCCCCATGCCCCCTCCCCCGGCCCACGTAATTACCTCATCCTGTTGGCTGCACACTTTTCCCACTACAGATGGACCCCCACAGTCTGTGGGCTTTATGGAAGTTATTTGTGACCCCTGTAAACAAAATGTTACTTCCGTATTGGTGTCGGGCGCATGCGCTGACCCGAAAGGTGCTCGCACGTGCCATTTAAAATCAAGCAGGAAGTCCTCTGATTTAAGCCAAGTTTTATTTAAAGGGCTCACCCGTGTCAAAATAACCAAATATATGTTGGTGTTTTTGTGGTAGAAAAACAATGTGACATTTTTAAATCAGGCCCAGACAAAAAATAGAAATCAATCAGGAGACAAACTCACAAAAAAATAGTTTACACAATTTTACAGTGGCAATTGAAATAGTCCCAACCCTGAGTTTGGTCATCAATGGTTTAGACAATGGGTCCTATGGTCCAGGTGAGTTATCCAAGCATGCAAAGGTGTGTGCTTCCAATGCTCCAGGCAGGTTTGCAGAACTGACACCAGCCGCCCTCATCACACAGCTCAGAAAACCAAGCTCTCGTTTCCTTCCTCCTCCTGGCAGGTTTGATGATGCTGTCAGGAAGCGAGACAGACGACGATGACAGCGTGGACGCCCCCCTGGACCTGTCATCCAGCTCGGGGGGCGGCAAGAGGAAGCGGCGAGGCAACCTACCCAAGGAGTCAGTCCAGATCCTCAGAGACTGGCTGTATGAGCACCGCTATAATGCCTACCCTTCGGAGCAGGAGAAAGCACTCTTGTCCAAGCAGACGCAGCTTTCCACACTGCAGGTACACACACACAGGCTGAATCACTTCCTGTCAAAACATGACACTCCACGCATAGGCGGTCATCAGCTCTGTAGTTCTCTCTTAAGGCGGGAGTAGTGAGTAAGTTAAAGCTGAGGAATTTCCCTCCCTGCAGCCTTCCCTCCCCAGCTGTCTGGGAACAATGTAGAGTCATTTACTGAGCTCCTGCCTCTCACTGCCAGTTACCACTAGCCCACTAAACACAACAACATTGATGATCCTCACAGCTGCTGACAGCCCACTTTTTTACTCTTTGGCCTGAATGACACACAAAGATCAAGATATATTTTATATATATTTTAACACCAAATATGGCAGAGAGCAATAGGAAGGATCTAGAAGGATTTAGATCTAGGAAGTACCAGTGCCAAGCAGACAAGACTGGTAGGACTTTAGTGTTGTTCAGTGCCAGATTTAATATGATGTTGTTTTTCAGGTGTGCAACTGGTTCATCAATGCACGCCGACGCCTCCTCCCGGAGATGCTGCGCAAAGATGGCAAGGACCCTAACCAGTTCACCATCTCCAGGAAGGGTGGAAAGGCAGGTGACAGCTTCTCAGATAGCTCCCAGTCGCCCAAACACAGCAGCCCCGAAGGGGGCGCTGACGATGCCTACGACAAGCGGGTCTTACACCCTTCCAGCTTCGAACCTGCCGTGCCCGGCGTACTGAGGAAGGCGCTGTCGCCCTTGGCAACAACCACATCGCTCTCGTCGAGTCCCCAGCCCCCCCGACCATCTGTCATATGTCATACCACTGTCAGCCAGGCCATGCCCGGCACCCTGCAGCCCTCGCCCCCACCTTCGCTGAACTCTGATAAGGCGGCTGAGCGGCTACAGGCAGCGCAAGCACTCCTCAGGTGTCTTGACAAAGGGGTGGGCCAGCTCACTGCCGCCACCACCATCTTGGAGGGCAACTTGAGCCCCCGCAGCGGCCTCTTCAACACCCCTCCCCCGACCCCGCCTGACCTCACACAGGACTTCAGTGGCTTTCAGCTCCTGGTAGACGTCGCCCTCAAGCGGGCCGCAGAGATGGAACTGCAAGCCAAACAGTTAGTGTCCTAAAAAACAAGGGGCGACACATTTCATTGACTCGACAGAGAACAAACACCCCCTCCTTCTGTGAAAAAGCCTAATCATTTCTATTTTTTCTAAAGCAGTCAATTAGTTTTGATTGCCAACACTATCAAGGTGCCTTCATTTCATATTTGTATGGACATATGTGGACATGTGTCTTGTTTGCACACACGGACCAAAAATCAGAGCAATGCTGCCTGTCTTTAGAGGCGGGGCTATGTGTCCCCGCCCCCTTTGATCCAAACATTTCATCTCGTCTAGGCATCGATGTCTTCACTACTGTAGTAAACGTTACACTATCGCTTTTCATTTTGTCATTTAGCTGTTTTAAAAGAAAATGCTTGTTTTTTTTTTCTTCTTTACGCTCTTTGTTTTTTTTTACTTCTCCTTCCTTGCCCAAATAAGGGACATTTCAGATGAGCAATGTAGCAGATCAGGCCAGTGGACTGGAAGAGGACACACAACACTAAACGTTTAGTTGACAAAGACAGCAATTGGCCAAAAGAAGCATTTTCATGTATAATAGGACCAGGTGTGTAGGTCATGTGATCACATGACACCCAATGATGTGATTTCTTTTCATACTGTGCAATGTTTGTGGCAAACCACGTGTCACATGGGATTCAAATAAACTTTTGTTTTCTACTTTATGCTGCTGTCGTCATCTTCCTGCGTGCCATGTGGCCAATTTGCATATCCTTGAAGAAATGAAGGCAGCAGACGTGGAGTGACTTACGTGTCAGGCAGCTTCCTGTCTAGGCTGACAGCTGCTCTAAAGCTGCTCTGTTGGCATCGAGAGGATTAGTTGTTTGCAGCGACGTGGCCTCTTTCATTCATGCTTGACCAACATCTCTTCTTCTACTGTAAAAATGACTCAGACATTATTGACTGTTGTGCAATAAGACCAGCTGAGACGGCTCCACCAGTCTGGCCTAAAGGCATACATTGGTGTACACATTTTTACATACAAGACACAGTATTAGGTACACTAGCTCAGTAGTAACCCACAGGATTTGAGTCCAATCTTCTTGTGACTTGTCAGCCTGCTAAAAGTGAAGGCTCACGAGTGCAGACAGGTAGCCCACCATGGTGGACCCTCCTCTTGTGTAAAAAAAAATGCATTCAGGCTCAGTGAGGCTTGATCCAGGATCGAGTGACAAGCCAGCGGAAGCTCTGTGTGCACCGGGGAGGAGGATAAGGCGTAATTATGGGGACCCGCCCCTGTGGATGCCGAGTGCCCCACAAAGAGTGTCGTGTTGCCCTTGTGGTGTCTTTAATTGCATGGGGATGAAAAACACATGTGGAGGCCAGCGAATGATGGCAACAAGGTTTGTTTTAATGCCATTTAATCCATTAAACATGACTTACAAAAAGTTATCTTTGTTCATTTACATTTACACGGGGAAACATTCATTTATGTACAAATGTCTTCATAGAATAACATCACAGCTCCCTGCTACACCAGGACTTGATATGTTCTTATTATTAGGAACAGGAACACAGTGTCCACTCATTGTCTCACACACAATCCAAATTGGTAAAATAAAATCCATTCAAAAACCTAAAAATGAGCAATGGCGCCAAATTGCACAATTACATCATCACTTTATCAGATAGTCACTGATTGGCAGGCAGACGTCCAATGGCACAATGACACATTAGCTGGTCAACTATCCTCAATCCTGGCATACCTCCCTTGCCCTCTAGCCTCTGGCCTAGATCCAAGCACACCTCCTAGCTCTCTAGCCTCTTGCACAATTCCAAGCATACCTCCTAGCCTTAATTCTAGTTCACCCCCTAAAACTCCTATCCCACTAGCCTCGATTATAGTGCACCTTCTAGTCTTCTAGCCTCGATGCTAGCACACCTCCCAGCTAGCTAGATGCTAACACGCCTCAGCGCATCAAACGTAGCACACTTCCAAGCCTCCTAGCCTATATCCTAGCACACCTTTGAGACTCCTAGCCTGAATCCTAGCACACCTTCTAGTCTTCTGGTAGGGATGTCCCGATCCAGTATTGATTTTGGATATCGGACGATATTAGCAAAATAATATCAGATGTCAGCCTGCATGTCATATCTCCGATATTGGCACACCTTTACTAACAGTCAATTCCCGACTCCACCCAAGCATGGCTATGCAGCAGCAACTGCATAGAGCGCATATGATCACAACAACAGTGTTAGCTAGCGTGCTAACAAAGTAGCAAGGAGCAGGAGTAATGTCAGCCGTGTGGCAGTAAAAACACATAGCTGCCGAGTGCAAGTCTTATGCAAAAGTTCCCCGGAGTGGCACAGAACTGGCACGGTTTATTCCGGCCTTCCGGCCAACCTCATCACTCTCATGATGCGGCATCTCACGGAAAACTCCCACAGTACGCCATGTAAGATTCATGTTGATATCGGCTCAATATCGGTATTGTAGCAGGAGTGAAAACGTCGGGACAACCCTTCCTAACACACCTCCTTGCTTCCCCGCCTAAATCCTACCACATCTTCTAGCCTAGATGATAGCACACTTTTTATTTCATAGTGATGCAACAGCAGAGACTGAACACACACACACACACACACACACACACATCTTCCCCTGAGAGCGCTGTTGTGCTCGACTGTTAAAAGTTAAGGCTGAAACAATAAAAAATAAAAACACAGTAGACGGGCCTTGTAGTCAGTGTGTCGGTAAACAGTCGCCTATTCAATAAATGAATAAAAAAAATACAAAAATGATTTGGAAAAAGTCACTATGCACTCAGTGAGGAGGCAAAGGAAAAATATGAAATAAAAAAAGTGTTTTGTATGACTTTCAGCACCCCCGGCCTGTCGTCCTGTCTTAATACTGTCAATAAAGCTGTGGCTTTGTAAAAAAAAAAAAATTACAAGCACTTTTATTAAAGTAAACAATTCAAGTTGAAATAACTTGTCTGCGTGTCCTTTAATCACTGGACACAACATTAGGAACACGACCATAGCCAACACACATTTTAAATCATAAACTTTAACTTAGTGTAGGTGTACCTAATGTTGTGTTCCACCTTTAATGTGTGATCGGAAGCACTTATGAATGAATGAATGTCAAGACACACACGCACACACACACACGCACGCACACACACACACGCACACGCACACACACACAGACAAAGTGGCCTTTGTGGTGGATTCCTAAAAGCTGCACACCTGTAGGGGGCCAAATTTGATCTTGTGTGTCATTTTGCAAACACTGGAAGGATTGTGTACCTCCCCCCCCCCACCCCACGCTCTTGGCACTGTCCTCCTGTCTGTTGTCAACCTGTTTGTCATTTCTTAAACATCACAACTGACCAGCACAAACATACACACACACACACATCACTCTCTCACATGAGCGTACATTATCAGTGTGTGTTTAGGGAGGTGGGGGTGCTACATCAAAGCTGGGAGAAGGGCGGGGGTGGGCAGTAAATAAATAAATAAATAGATAACAATAACCCAAATATACATCTCTTGTTGACCACCACTGTCACCGGCGTGTCTCTTACAGTAGTATGTACGTGTACATGTATGTATCTCATAGTCGCGTCTGCGCTTCAGGGATGTAAATCTCGATGCTGTCTGCGCTCTCCGTGGCAGAGCTTTGGCGCACAGAGGCGGCCCGCTTGGCGGCCAGCAGACGCTTGCGGGCCTCCAGGCGCTGGCGCTCGGAGCTCTCCAGCGAGCGGTCCCTAGCCAAGGGGGCGTGGCCTTTCTGGGGTCTCTTTGGCACAGGAGGGGGCGCCCGTCTCTCCTGGACAGGAACGACAAACAGTCTTAAGTGGCAGGCGCCCCCGCCAAGAGCCAACAGTGTGGTCTGCGTTTGCCAAATTACAAACAAAATGGCAGCAAACAACCTTTGTTTGTTTGCAGAGCAGCGTGTTTGCTGCAGCGCATGCAATTGTTTTGTTGACACAGACAGCCATCAGTGACGTGGGGCAGCAGGTAAAAATGGACACGCTTTCCAAAACGACGACTTGAGAAGCTGGCTGTCGACAATGGGTGAAAAGACATGCAAACAGCAGCTAGCATGCAGGTTAGTAGCCATTAGCCATGCCACAAGAAAGGTGACGCGACATCACAAAGGCGTTGGCACCTGGATGTCTGGGGGAGTCAGAGACTTCCAGTTGTTGGCTTTGAGCTGGTGAAGTTCGTCAAACTTCAGGCTGATGTTCTCGATGGACAGCTGCAGCATGTCCCAAAAACCGGCGAGGTCCTGAGAGACGGGCCGGGGGTGCGCATTGGGGTTCTGACAACAGTAACACAGAAAGAGTTAGAATCTATAATCTATAATAGAAATCATCTGTGTGTAAAATATGACTGGCTATTCAAAAATGTCAACAACAATGGAAGGTGGTTTTCTCCTGACCAATCGCATTGTGGTGACTTTACCTCAGCCCTTCAACTCCCATTCCACTGCACATTGGGCACGCATGCACGGGAGAACATGCAAACTCCACACAGAGATGATCAAGCAGAGTTTCGAACCCAGGTATTCCCGATATCCTGACTGTGTGCAGAAACTAGTGCTTCAATGTTTGATGTACAGTAATCCCTTGTTTAATTGGTTCCAGACCCAAACGTGATGAGTTAATTTCAGCCAAGTAGAATTCCTTATTTAGAAATAAAACGTTTTCATAGTTTGAACATAGCTAACTACGGTTTACAACATCATTAGAGCCCTTAGACACAAAATAAAATTGCTTAATTACAGCAAAAGATCTGTAACCTTTGCTTAAATATTTTGACAAATAATATTCTAATGGGTATTCAAACACTAAAACATGACAGTATTTTGAAAAAGACCATCACACGACTGATGTCCTTTGTTGCCACGTATTTGCTGGAGGCACACGCTGGCTGCATGCTTTGCATTCATAGTCAATGCACGCCGCGCTCGCCTGTCAGCGCAATTTGTGCAGGATGACGTCAGTGTCACGAGTGAGCGAGAAAGGGAGGGAAGGAGTCAAGTGTAGTGGGGAGGATGTAAAGGATGAGGTGACACATACCAAATTCTCCTCACACAGCTTTCGGAACTGCTGGAACTTCTGGGACATGAGCAGCTGGGCGCTCCCCACTGCACTGCGGATCTTGCCCAGGACTGCAGACAAATGACACGCACGCACGCACATACGCACACACACACACACTGCAGTTACTGGCAGGCACACACTGCAGGCATGTTGCACCACTCCCAGTGAGAATGCATGAAGAAAGCAACACGATGAGAATGTAGGCACAAAGCAATGACATCATCACTGCACATATTACAGACGATGGAAGACAGAAGTGGTATGCAAATGTTAACATTGGTGAAATAGTAGGCAATAAAGAGCATGATGAGATAACACAGAGTGAGGGCTATTATGTGCACGTAAATGTGCACTCCATATTCAGTGATGATGATGATGATGAGCAATATAGTAAGTAAGTTACGGCGCCATGCGTGTGGACATACAGTATATTCATACTTACATCCTCTAAATTACGACTACTATTATTTTTAAAGCATTTCCAGAACAGTGCATGTGTGCATCATCAGTGTGTGACTCACTGTCGTCAGTAAGCTGGTTGTGTGTCAGTTCCTGCTCCATCTGGCAACACCATCCCTCCATGCGCTCCGTCTCAGCCTGCAGCAGCTTGAGGAACCAGTGTCCGTCTCGAGGGCACACGGAGCGGCTGAAGGCCTCCAGCGTGCCCTCCACCGCCACCGTCGCTGCCTCGGGCTCAGCCACGCTGTCCATCCAGGGGTCTGGTGGGGGAAGGATGGAGGGATCGAAGCCGGCCTCGCCATAGTCGTCGGCAGCACAAGCGTGGTAGTGGTTCCCTGAGCCTTGGATTCGCACCGTGGAGGTGGCAGCATCACGGGAGTGCTGGCGTGGCATGGTGGCACAGTGGCGAGGCGGGGGCAGCTGCGGGCCATCAGTGGGGTCGTCCAGGTCAGCCTGGACGGCGGTGGTCACGCTGTTGGATCGGGTCATACGCCGCTGACTGAAAGAAGTAAATATGGAGAAACATCCTTAGATCCTATCCTACTGCATTGAAACATTGGGAGTCAATGATTGACCAAAAGCAGTCTGCCCTCCAGCAAGGCACCAACACCCTCAACTGATCAATAACATTAATTTGATAACACAGCAGTAAATGCACCATTTGAATGATCAAAATGGTTCAGAGCTTCCAATGCTTCACAAAACCGTTCAGGTGACATTCAGCCTTCAGTTTGACCCACCTGTGGTTGTGCATGTGCACATACACACACACACACACACACTATAATCACGTCTGGATCGTCTCCGGAGATGCAGTCCTCCTTTAAGCTCATCATTCACCACTTCCTCCCTCCTCCTCCCATTCATCTCTCTTATTGCATGAAACACATAGAAGAGGAGAAGGAGCTCAGGGAGTGGTTGACATCAAACACAACGTGCACACACTCATAGCCTTCAAGTAAATGTGTGTGTGCTGCAGAGTTAAAGAGTAACTCCTCCAAGCAGGTGTTCAGTCATTATGACCTCAGCCAGCCTTCTATCTCCTAGCTAACGACTTCCTGCACAGGCAGGCACCACGGCCAAGGACAAAGAATTTTAGAAGACAGACAGAAAGACACACAGGGAGAGTTTATCAACATGGAGGAAGGTGGACCTTGAAAGACGTGAAGAAACGTGGTGGACAACAAGCTCCAACATGAGAAAAACACTCCAAAAACAGACATATGTCTTGTTTAGTGGCAGAGACAAATACATATTCATGCATGTTATCATAATTACAGCTAATTTTAGTCAGCTAGGACAAAAACAAAAGGCCAGCGAGGTCAGGCTGTCTTCTGGCATTGATTTGATCCACCAGGATCATGTGACCACACAAACATCTGGACCAAGAGTTCAAACAAGACAAGATACTACAAGATATTGCCCACTGAGGGATGAATAAAGGCATATTTTATCTTATACTGCATGGTCCAACAATGTTTCCTGTGTGCTGCAGTGTTGTATGATGATCGCTCCTCTACAGTTACATTTGGGGTGCACACGTGTACTTGTGCCGAGCCGGTGTGTATTGTCATCACACCTCACAGTTATGTTTAACAAACTTTCATAACAGAAAGCACTAGAAAGACTCCAAACTAATCAATTTCATTAATGCAATCGCTCCTCCGCATGCCATTGAAAGAGCAGGTGTGAAATTGTAAATGCAACCATGTAGGGATAGAACTGACATGCTGTCAACAAAGATGCTGATTTCAGTGGGACCCTGGGCACTCGGCCTGGGACGATAATAAACAAATGAATCATTGTACTTTTCCATATTTTATTTATTTATCTATATTCTTTTCTACTTTTCTAATAACGTTAAAATCTCATCTCGTATAGGTATACTTAAATGAATCTATTCTGTAATTCTGTTGTCATCTGCTGTATAAAAAATAAGCTTCTTGGCGGGTGCCGTTGGGCGGTGGTGAGCTCCTCAATATAATGGTAGGGGAAAAGACGAGCATGTTATTTAAGATCTTCTTCCACTCCCTCTCACTTGCTCCTCATTCAAACAGCAAGGTTTCCTGACCTGCTGCTGCAGCACATAAACACACATGGAGACAAGCCAGGGACCTTCATCTGAGGTGGCATGGCCACACCTCCCATGTCAGCGCTACAAACAATCCAAGCAAACAAGTAAACTGTAAAATGCATTAGAAGTCTCATGAAGTATGCAGGAGTCAAACTGATGCATGTCCCGCCACAGGACCACTAGACTGCTGCTTTCCAAGCCCATCCGTGCTCTCACTGCACACACACACACATTGTCCAAAAGTTGCCAGAATGACAATGACTACAGCAACAGATGGCTGTCAATACCCCCCCCCCCCACAGCTTTCTCTCCTGCAGCACATCCTCTGGGCCCAGCTGTCACTTGGGGCCCCGTGCTTGAGGAGAAGGGGGGGTGCTCTGACCCCAACCTCCAGTGAACTAGGACAGCTGCTATAGGCAAGCCAGATCACACTGGACACAACTAAACTGCCTCTGTCTGGACAGCTCTGACCCCCCCCCCCCTTGCCTCACGTAGACAAGCCCCTCCCACTGTTGTCTTTGCGCTCACCATCGCTCATCCTCCACCTGAATTCCTATGGAGTGGAACTTGGACTGCGTCTGAGTTTGTTCACCTTCCTCTGGCTCAACCTACAGGAAGAAGCCAGCTGTCAATCAACATGCAAAATAATGGGAGCATTAATACAAATACACATTCAGAGAATGAACCAAACCTGGACCCCTATGGAGAGGCACTTGCGGAGCGCCTCCATCTGTGCCTTGCTCTCGGTGGAGGCTGTGGTGACCGTGGTGGTGTTGGTGACGGTGCTGTTGGTGACGTGCTGACTGGCGGGGCCATGCACCTGAGCGTTGGCCGCCTCAATGGCCGCTGTCAGGGCCTTCATGCTGTCGATGCTCTCAGTGGAGTTGGATAGGCCCGGCTGAGAGCCCATGCCCTTACGAGGACCCACGCCGCCGTCCATGTAGGCATCCTGGGCCGACTCTGTGCTACTTTGGGCCGTAATGGAGATGAAGGGCTTGGACGGGGTGGTCCGCGGTGGAACGGGGGGAGGTGTCTTCTTGTAGGTGGTGATGCATGACGACACTGCGGGGAAGAAGACATAACTTTAAGCCTACAATGAAATATAAGATATACAATTTTGCACCACTGTATACTGTATGGTTTGTGTACAACTAAAGGAAACTTGAACGCAGCACTGAAATAGACGCCAGCTGACCCTGCCATGGCATCAAAAAAGAGCAGCAGCAGTAGATTAGGGCCATGTTGAAGAGATGTCAGCATCGTCCAATAATAGGATTAGCACGTCAGCCTCTTGACCCACTGATCTACATGGCCGGTACTGTGAAAAGTCAAACCTGTGCAGAAACAACAGGCTAACAAAGCAAAGTGATGATGATAAACACCAGGTCTAAAAATCTCCTTCCTGACCACAAAAACTAGGTCACAGAAAAAGGACAGTGGGCTTCCTGACTCCTTTTAGTCCTGACAAAAGACAACATCCTACTGTGACGGTTGCTACTGTTCAGCGTGCATGTGTGTGTGTGTGTGTGTGTGTGTGTGTGTGTTGGTGGACAGCTGCTGCCAACCACACCCATGCAGCACCAGCAGCCATGCCCAAAACCATTAGAGTGCTTTGTGTCTTTCTCAGCAGAGGCCTGAGCTCTTAGGGGTGAGATGAAGTCTGACCTCATCAATCTCACCATCCCACCTGGACACATGAGACTGCATGGACCAATCAGCTCAGCCAGAACACGTAAGATGTAAAATAAGATGGAGGCTGGCACAACAGGCCACAAAACAGATGGGAGACTTCCTGTGTCTTCTTGTAAAACAGATTTTAATGACATGTACACAAGTGGCATATAAGTGGATTTTCTTAGTATGACTCCATGCATGGACTGCACGGTGGCCTCGTGGTTAGAATGTTGGTCACACAGTCAGGGGATCTGTAAGATCTGCGTTCGAATCCCTGTTGGACATTTCTGTGTGGTGGAGTTTGCATGTTCTCCACGTGTGTGGGTTTTCGCTGGGTACGCCGGATTTCTCTGGCTGGGATAGGCTCCAGCATACCCCGTGACTCGAATGAGGTTTACGTGGCATAGAAAACTGATGGATGGTCTCCATGTACATACATATGCAAGCACAGGTGACATAGATGTTTCCGACACAGGAAGTAGTCATCTCACAGCTGTTTATGATGGACATGGAGGCTTTATCTGCAGAAAGGTCAGCAAGTACATGGCTGTGGGAGAGAGAGGAAAGAAAAACAGTCACAGGGCGAGGTCCTGCCCCCGTCAGCCTGGGACGTTCAAAGGATAGAATTTCAGCGGCTTTGAGAGCTTCTATCCCCTCTAGTCATCCAAAAGTCCTCTTCTATGTGTGTGTATGTGTGGTTTACACACACATAGCACAGATAAAGCAGGAGAAGGCACGCCCACAAAGCTGTCAGTGCCAAAGTCAGACACAGCAAAGGATGACAGGTGTTTGGAATGACCAGACAGGTTAAGTAAACACCACAGATAGATAGAAGCACATGCACGCACTCCACATGTGCACACGCCTGTGACACTGACGCCACACAGCTCTCCACTTCAATGGAGACCACAGACTTCCTGCCACTGATACGCTCTCAACCTCACACACACACACACACACACACACCAAAGATAGGTTCGAAGACACATGAAATAAGACTGAAGTAAATGTCACACAATAGTGATGGCAAAGGAACAACTGTAGGAAATTCCCAGTGTCCCAGGAAATGATAAGAACTCACCCAACCACAACCTACACCCCCCAACTACCGCCCACCCTCAGCCTCCTCCTACACACACAGGATACCAGCAGCCTCTTAAGATGGAATGTGAGCCTACTGGCAAACACAAAAGGTCTCTGTGAAGTTTTCAGCCAACACGAGCACATTTAGGTTCACTTTGCGAGGCAAAATTTTTGCTTTGTTGTCGTCTAAAGTTACGTAAGCAATTATCTGTGCACGTTTTGGATTTCTAAAATCTTGCTTGTGTGCTTGCTCCAAACCCTCCCAAAAATGTAACCTCACGCTGCAGCGATGCTGACCATAAAGCTTAGATGATGGGCTTTTAGTACATCATATCCTGTACATGACTCAAAGGGTGAACTAAAATTAGTGACTTCATGTATGTAATTTGTCTGAATTAAACGTGCTTCCTCCTCAAATGATTTTGATACTACATTCATTGATACTGAAAGCCCCATCGTTGATATTTGCTGGAAACAAACTACATGTGAATGGAAATGGAGTTTCCCTTCTGCTGTGATCACTGTGGACTTTATGAATGACAAATCTCTTGTGGCCCTGTGCCAAATCTCCTCTTTTGACAAAGTGCTTCAAACATCTCCCGCCCAAATCCCCCCAGGGACACAGCAAAGATTACACTCACTGCTTCAAAAACCAAAATAGACTTCCTCGTCTTTGTGAATCACCCGAGTGTGTCTGCATGCGGAGGTGTCCATGCAGCTGTGTGCTCCTCAAACAACACAAAAAAAGAAAGCCGATGCTGGCAAGCAGGAGCGGGCTCCCTCATGCGGGGGCCAAGGGCAAATCCAGGACCATCCCAAAAAATATAAGGGGGGGGGGTTGTTTGCGAGGGAACATTGACAGCCGAGCCCACCAGCTGCACTGTGTTTAGAATGAAGGTCCGCCAAAGGATTGAGAACATGGACGCTGAGCACGGAGGAGAAGTCTGCTTACTCTTTGTCCATTTGTCCTTCTGCCTCTGTCCCACACACACACACACACTCTCTATGTCCATTTGTCCAATGCTCTCCCTCCGTTTCTGTCATCAATAAACACACAGCCAGCTGGAGGGCTTTTGTGATAGCATTGCTATGGCGACGCATAGCAACATGAACTTTGCCAGGAGGCTTGGCGTCTCCCAGAGAGTGAAGGGGGGTGGAGGGTGCTGGGGGGCGGGTGGCTTTCTATGCTTCTGTTGGCCATTTGTTTACCTTGAAGGGTACACTGCAGCTGCAGCGACACTTCAACGGCAGCCGGCCGATAGTATAATAGGACATGTTGTCATGTTGCCAACACTGCAGCACGGGCAATAACAGGTCAGGCATACGCGCTTTAGCTTTATGTTGTCCTGTTTCCAGCTCTGTTCACATAAAACTCCACCAACCAGTTTGTCCCGGACACCTGTCAAAGGCTTTATGGGACGCTGTCAGAAACTGAGAGGTTCACAGCGTGTGACATTACATGACCGTTGTGAGAGCAACAATGCAACAGCACAATGAGACGTGTCCTCGCAGACGAGGACACCATGACTCACTGAGCCTTGCACGGATGCTAAATAACTTTTAGTCTCGTGTTTCCTTTAAAAAGGTACTCTGATTACCTACTGAGGTACCTGATGTCGGCCTCTAGCTCTCAGCTGCATGGGTCAGAGGTCAGCCAAGTGGCGGTGGTGGGCAGGAGGGGTGGGGGGGTTGTGCACTCCAGATGCCTGAGCTCCGTCAGACTACAATAGGCCGCTGTGTGTGGCAATGTGTGTAGCTTTTACAGCACTATATTTAGCCTGCTGGAGAGAGCAGGCTGGAAGCTGAAGTCGACTGCAAAGTGAGCGTTAGGACAGAACACTTGCTAATTGGGAGTGATGTGGCCTTCCTGAATAACTGCCATTAAATATCATACTGTACACAACACAAAGAAATGTTTACAAGACAGCCGCCCCCTGCAACACATTCACTTAACCCACTTTCCTCAGATACAACCAGGTCACATGCATTCCACTTTTATGACCAGAGGCGCTGTCAGTCACTGGCGGGACCAGGAAAAAACATCGGCAACATGGGGAGATAACTTTAGTTATCTTGCGTAATCATGATGAAAACAGATATGCATGCACATGGAAGCTATGATTCATCATTGCTACCCTTGCTTATTTTCCCCAACAATGTGAAAGATATACACACAAGAATATATCTCTCCATAAAACCATGCAAGTTCAATAATTCATGAGCACAATTTAATCAGGTAGCTACTGCTGTTTATACACCAGTGTTTCCTGTCCTACATGAGTTGCCCGCTCACAAGAACGTCAAGTTAACATTATTTTAACAAACTATTCAAGTGGCAACATGGTGTTTGTGTATTCATTTGCTCTGCCAGTCCAAATCTTTCATTTCTGAATCTGATTCATCGATTAATCAAAAAAATTTGCGACCGATTAATCGGTTATTGAAATAATCGTTAATTGCAGCCCGAGAAAAATCTTCAAGAAACAACAACAAAAAAGAAACGCAGCGAAAGGTGGCTGTTTGGAGTCGAGTGTAGACACGCTTGCAGTTAGCAACAACAAGCAAAATTAGTATTAGTATCTTAGTGGTCATGCAGACTGACTTGGTATAAGAACACGGACATGTTAGAAGTGCTATTCTCATCTGCTATAGTCATTATGTCTGACATGGGAGACATAAGCTTTCTCAGCCGTTTGATCGCCTTCTTTTCAACTATTTCATGTATTTATGCAACACACCACGCATGAACAATTGGAGCAAATAATGCATTGTTATTCGCTTGAATCAGCCAAACTTCTACAAAGATACTGACCCCCATTATTTGACCCCCATCCAATCACCAGAAACCATGTGGTAGCAACCCAGCAATATAGCACCAGATCACAACAATTTAAAGAGCACATCAGGACTTTTCCTTGGCCTACATAAGTAGTCTCCTTAGATGTATCCTTGTGACATCTTAAGGCCCTTCCATTGTTATTTCCTGGGAACAAGCTTTACTTTGACGGTGTGCACAAGCACATGAAGGGACACCTCATTCTTTTGTTTAATGCCTGCAGGGGGCTGAGAGAGCGCATGGTCACCCCGCTCAGATAAGAACGAGGAGAGAAAGTTTGGGAAGAAGTTTTCCGGCTGTGTCCTTTGCTTCATGCACATTCCAGCTGCTCTGTGGCGCAGAAACCTGAGCATTAGGCCTGAGCTCTAAGCCTAACACGCCCACGCATCTCACGCATGCTTTCACCGCACACTCGCTTCCACCGGCCTCAAGAGTGGCGCCCTGACACATTGCACGTTGCTGACAGCAGCATGACAACTTTGGCAACAATGCCACAACAAACAGCAATGAGTAAGCCATAAAATGAAACTGGATGCGTGACTAAGCAGTGACTGCTCCGGAAAACTGTAACATTAAAAGTACTCCTCACTAACAGAGGGCCAGAACACTGCAGGGTACTGAATAGTGCTGAGTGGGTACCATCCGGTGGAAAAGGAACATTTACACATGTAAATGAGTTAAATGTGGGCTGGAACACAAATAAGGCCCATGTCATGTTGCTACACGAAGGATGGCAACGCCTGCTATTTACATTTAAATGCAGCACAATGTGGTCAAAAGTTCACTTGCCCCCCCCCACCAACTAAAGAGAGCTCTGATGATTCATAAAAAGTAGATTCTTAATGACTAAGAAGGTCAAAGAAAAGCTGAGTGGGGTTTAGTTTCATGCAGTCATTCAGGAATGCTGTGAAACATCAGTGGCGGGTGATGTTTGGACCCCCGCCCCCCATCCCTCCTGCATTCCTTCCTCCTTTTGACGTTCTTTGTCCTGACCACTTGCACATGGCGGGGGAAAGGAGACACTGGCGGGCCTTAATCCACAGCCAGAGGCAAGCTAAAGCCATCTGGGCCCAAAAGCAAACGTCAAAACCTCTCTAGAAGCAGCCAGCCTGGGGGAGGGGGCACGCTGTATGAGAAAGAAAGAGGGATAGAAAGTTAAAAAGTTTGGTGAGGACTTTGGAAACATGCTGTCTTTAGGTATTGTGACCTGTGACCCCCCCCCCCCACACACACACATCCTGTCGGGGGCGGGGGGGGGTGATGGCAACACTGTGCAGCACATACGAAGACAACATGTGAACACGACACAACACTTCAGCCTCTCAGGTGTGACTTTTGGCACCCCTCCCCTCCTTTGCTTGTGCTACATCCACTCCCCACAGGAGCATGGGGGGGGGGGACAATGGAAGCACCGACATTCCCACTCTCCTGTCGAGAGCACTCGTTTGTCTCCCACATTCCTTTGCTCATTCATCTCTTTCTCCTGCTCTTTACATGGGGGAAGGGGCTAGGTCTTAAAAACCTCTAACGGAACCCCCCCCACCCTTACCCCCTCCCTCTCGCACACACAAAATCCCCTTTTTCCTGCTCTTTTACTTGCTTAGTGAAGCAGCAAAGCTCCCAGAAAGGAGCAGATGCATTCTTACTCTGCTCTCGCTCAGTGTGGCTTTTTAATGACGGCTTCAAGACGAGAGAGAGAGCCATGGCCAAACTTAAAACACACTCAGACTACTGTAGCTGAGTCTGGGACTTTCACAGAGAAGTCTTTAATTTGCCAGCGGAGCCCTCCCACGCTGCACGGCCCCAAACCACCCACTTCCAGCCAGAGCCAGATAGAGCAAGAAGAGTACTCCATACTCCCCCCAGATCAGTGAATCCAACACCCACCGCAGAGCTTGTCTGTCGAGTCCAATCTAGAGTCAAGCTGAGAAGCACAACTTATATATGCATATACCAAATATACATGCTTTTTCTTTAGCCTTAGCGTGCAGGAACCATCAGGATCGTCCACAGTCACCGCTGAGGAAATCCTAGGCACTTCTATTGCCAACAGACAAGTAAGGCAGAGGAGAGAGGAGAGAGAAGAGAGGTGAAGCCCACCTGATCCAACACACCAAACTGCTCCCAATGGGACATTTTAAGGGCCCTAAAATGCTAAAATGTCCCATCAGACAGGAAAGCAAGAGAGCTGCCATTCTTTTGTGTCAGCACAGGGAGAAGAATGAGCGAGGTTGTGCTGCTTCCTGTGACAAAAGACAACCAAACATCAGGCCTTCCTCTCCTAATGGCAGCAATCACAGCCTCAATGAATCTTAAGCACACATTACAAACACGTGGCAACTTAAAAGCTGAATGCTGCTCTTTCATGCTTCTATGAAGTACACAAGAATAACCACCAATAAATAACCCATACTGCGATGATATAAAGCCAATACCCGCTATATTAAACAAATTAGGTACTTTTAGGTATTGATCATATTCCAGCACACAGTGAAGTGAACACAGCTGGGGTGATGACGACATCTCGTGGTAGACTTCATAATTGCAAGCTCTTCATCTCTAGTGAGGCCAGCATATGTCAGCACATCTAGACGTCAACTGCAGACATCAGTGATGTAGCTTTGGTGTCCACACCTTTACTAAAAACAAGTTGAGCAACAACAAGTTGCCATGAGCTCACATTGTCAGACTGCTGGGACAGAATGAAGTCATTCGCCAGCATGACCGGGATTTATCTCCTCTCCAGGGCGACACAACCACAGCTTTTAGCCACTGCCAGCCTCCAGTTTGGGCTTGGTCCCAGCAGCTTCAAAGGTAAACACTGATGTGCATCTCGTGAAGATGAATGGAGGCGGCCACCATTACTGGCAACACTCGCCCTCACTCATTACTGCTGCCAAGAAGGTGATGCTGTCATAGAGAAAAACCCAGACTTGAAGAGGTGGTACATTTATACTTGAAGGTGTACCACTTGCTGAACTTCTACCACCCATCGTTACTCTAGTTCTTAATGTGTATTTGTACTTGTTCCACAGGACTTCATAACATGCCTCGACCTGGCCCTTGTATCCTAGCACACACAAACACACACACACGTATAGATGCATCACCAAAGCCTGTGGAATGACAACATGGTGTGCGTGGGAGACACTGTTTAATGGACATCCCCTCTTTGAATAATAATTCCACCTTGAAGGCAGCCAACTTTGATGAGCACACACACGTAGGGGCGTATGTTGCTAAGACATGAGCTTCATCTGTCCCTGTAATTAAAGCCAGAGCGGGAAATAACCAGGTCTGACAGGAAGGAGCAAGCAAGGCATTCCTGCACTGCACCAGGACATGTCACTCTCTCTTAGACACATAAGATCACACAAGATTGGATAGGCCGCTCACACACTCATTTCCTTTCCGTTTCTTTCCAGTAAGCACTGGCAAGGCACAAAGTGAGACTT